>NC_086326.1:1553791-1853791 GCF_036172605.1 Pelobates fuscus
CTGCCTAGCATAACTGTTTCCACCATGATATGTCTGCCTAGCATAACTGTTTCCACCATGATATGTCTGCCTAGCATATAACTGTTTCCACCATGATATGTCTGCCTAGCATAACTGTTTCCACCATGATATGTCTGCCTAGCATATAACTGTTTCCACCATGATATGTCTGCCTAGCATATAACTGTTTCCACCATGATATGTCTGCCTAGCATAACTGTTTCCACCATGATATGTCTGCCTAGCATATAACTGTTTCCACCATGATATGTCTGCCTAGCATAACTGTTTCCACCATGATATGTCTGCCTAGCATAACTGTTTCCACCATGATATGTCTGCCTAGCATAACTGTTTCCACCATGATATGTCTGCCTAGCATATAACTGTTTCCACCATGATATGTCTGCCTAGCATAACTGTTTCCACCATGATATGTCTGTCTAGCATAACTGTTTCCACCATGATATGTCTGCCTAGCATATAACTGTTTCCACCATGATATGTCTGCCTAGCATAACTGTTTCCACCATGATATGTCTGCCTAGCATAACTGTTTCCACCATGATATGTCTGCCTAGCATATAACTGTTTCCACCATGATATGTCTGCCTAGCATAACTGTTTCCACCATGATATGTCTGCCTAGCATATAACTGTTTCCACCATGATATGTCTGCCTAGCATAACTGTTTCCACCATGATATGTCTGCCTAGCATATAACTGTTTCCACCATGATATGTCTGCCTAGCATAACTGTTTCCACCATGATATGTCTGCCTAGCATAACTGTTTCCACCATGATATGTCTGCCTAGCATAACTGTTTCCACCATGATATGTCTGCCTAGCATATAACTGTTTCCACCATGATATGTCTGCCTAGCATAACTGTTTCCACCATGATATGTCTGCCTAGCATATAACTGTTTCCACCATGATATGTCTGCCTAGCATATAACTGTTTCCACCATGATATGTCTGCCTAGCATAACTGTTTCCACCATGATATGTCTGCCTAGCATATAACTGTTTCCACCATGATATGTCTGCCTAGCATATAACTGTTTCCACCATGATATGTCTTCCTAGCATAACTGTTTCCACCATGATATGTCTGCCTAGCATAACTGTTTCCACCATGATATGTCTGCCTAGCATAACTGTTTTCACCATGATATGTCTGCCTAGCATAACTGTTTTTACCATGATATGTCTGCCTAGCATAACTGTTTCCACCATGATATGTCTGCCTAGCATAACTGTTTTCACCATGATATGTCTGCCTAGCATAACTGTTTTCACCATGATATGTCTGCCTAGCATAACTGTTTCCACCATGATATGTCTGCCTAGCATAACTGTTTCCACCATGATATGTCTGCCTAGCATATAACTGTTTCCACCATGATATGTCTGCCTAGCATAACTGTTTCCACCATGATATGTCTGCCTAGCATATAACTGTTTCCACCATGATATGTCTGCCTAGCATAACTGTTTCCACCATGATATGTCTTCCTAGCATAACTGTTTCCACCATGATATGTCTGCCTAGCATAACTGTTTTCACCATGATATGTCTGCCTAGCATAACTGTTTCCACCATGATATGTCTGCCTAGCATAACTGTTTCCACCATGATATGTCTGCCTAGCATAACTGTTTCCACCATGATATGTCTTCCTAGCATAACTGTTTCCACCATGATATGTCTGCCTAGCATAACTGTTTCCACCATGATATGTCTGCCTAGCATAACTGTTTCCACCATGATATGTCTGCCTAGCATAACTGTTTTTACCATGATATGTCTGCCTAGCATAACTGTTTCCACCATGATATGTCTGCCTAGCATAACTGTTTTTACCATGATATGTCTGCCTAGCATAACTGTTTCCACCATGATATGTCTGCCTAGCATAACTGTTTCCACCATGATATGTCTGCCTAGCATAACTGTTTCCACCATGATATGTCTGCCTAGCATAACTGTTTCCACCATGATATGTCTGCCTAGCATAACTGTTTTCACCATGATATGTCTGCCTAGCATATAACTGTTTCCACCATGATATGTCTGCCTAGCATAACTGTTTACACCATGATATGTCTGCCTAGCATAACTGTTTTCACCATGATATGTCTGCCTAGCATAACTGTTTCCACCATGATATGTCTGCCTAGCATAACTGTTTCCACCATGATATGTCTGCCTAGCATAACTGTTTCCACCATGATATGTCTGCCTAGCATAACTGTTTCCACCATGATATGTCTGCCTAGCATAACTGTTTCCACCATGATATGTCTGCCTAGCATATAACTGTTTCCACCATGATATGTCTGCCTAGCATAACTGTTTCCACCATGATATGTCTGCCTAGCATATAACTGTTTCCACCATGATATGTCTGCCTAGCATAACTGTCTCCACCATGATATGTCTGCCTAGCATAACTGTTTCCACCATGATATGTCTGCCTAGCATAACTGTTTCCACCATGATATGTCTGCCTAGCATAACTGTTTCCACCATGATATGTCTGCCTAGCATAACTGTTTTTACCATGATATGTCTGCCTAGCATAACTGTTTCCACCATGATATGTCTTCCTAGCATAACTGTTTCCACCATGATATGTCTGCCTAGCATAACTGTTTTCACCATGATATGTCTGCCTAGCATAACTGTTTTCACCATGATATGTCTGCCTAGCATAACTGTTTCCACCATGATATGTCTTCCTAGCATAACTGTTTCCACCATGATATGTCTGCCTAGCATAACTGTTTTCACCATGATATGTCTGCCTAGCATAACTGTTTCCACCATGATATGTCTGCCTAGCATAACTGTTTCCCCCATGATATGTCTGCCTAGCATAACTGTTTTCACCATGATATGTCTGCCTAGCATAACTGTTTCCACCATGATATGTCTGCCTAGCATAACTGTTTCCACCATGATATGTCTGCCTAGCATATAACTGTTTCCACCATGATATGTCTGCCTAGCATAACTGTTTCCACCATGATATGTCTGCCTAGCATAACTGTTTCCACCATGATATGTCTGCCTAGCATAACTGTTTCCACCATGATATGTCTGCCTAGCATAACTGTTTCCACCATGATATGTCTGCCTAGCATATAACTGTTTCCACCATGATATGTCTGCCTAGCATAACTGTTTCCACCATGATATTGTAGTAGATTATTTTATGCAAACCAATAAGTTTGAATGACTATCTGTTCCTGTCCAAATTAAAAATAATAAAGTTGCGTGCACGCTGAAGTAAATTCACACTGAGACACGAGGTTCAGGTTAAATGAAAGAACTTCGAGAAAATTTAATGGCAAGAGCATAGAAAATGGGTGCGCAGACCCTTATAAAGGCATTATTACATCACTGGAGAATTCAAGATAACATAGAATTATAAATCAGTAATTGGTTTAGGTGTTAAGTGGTTAGTTAAATGCCCTCCCTAGTGGGTGTGCCATCTTATGTCATTACTGTCGTCATGAAGCTCTCCTCCGGATTCCAGCACCATCTTGTTAGCACGAGGTGTTCACTCGATGGGAGGGGGGCTTTGGCAGCCATTTTGAGTAGTTGGCACGTTAATCTTGAACTATGAGGCCTAAGGCAGAAATGTAAAGGGGCCTAATAATTCTACAACAGTCCCCCCTTAAAATGTTAATTACTAAAAGATAAAGCATTATTTGTTTATATCAGAAAACTTGTTAACCCAAAGACACATAAACCCCATGACCGCTAACTTGGTGTTATTGCAAAGTGCAGTCGGATGTAATAAATATAGTACAAAATATCATTAGCAGTGATGGTTGTGGACTCAACCCTCGTCTTTTACTGTGAAATCCTCTGGTACCCCCCTTGGCACACCTATGGCATCAATATATATATATAGGGGGCGTGGCTACCGGGCGCATGGAGTAGTCGCACGAAGTGAGAGCTCCGCGACCACCGAGCATACAGCTATACAGACAGAGCCGAAATCACATATTAGCACCTACCTACCGGGTGATACACCCTCTCTGATATCCATGGCACCGTCCAAGCAGCTCAAGTTAACGGATCCGATCCGCACAAGTAAGAAAGAGAAAGAGCGCCCGCGACAAAAACAAGATGGCGCCGAATCAGAATTACACACGCAAGGAGCAGACGACATCATAGAGGAAGATGTAGTCCAGCTATCCCAAGGTGATGCCCCAGTCACTAACCATAGCCTGCACATCATGTTACAAGCACTGAAGGAGTCTCTGAGAAATGACTTCAGGCAGATAACAAAAGAAATCCGTGAGGAAATCCAGGACTTAGGTGAACGCACAAATCGATTGGAAAACAAAATGGAGGAGCTGTGCTCAGCTCATAATGATGTTGTGGATCAGCTACACAAACTGGAAGAAGAACAACTGAATATGAAAGTAAAGGTAGCTGACATGGAGGACAGGGCAAGGAGGAATAACCTCAGGTTCAGGGGCATCCCGGACACAATTTCCACGGAGGCGCTGCCACAATATTTGAAGACCATGTGCGCTGCCATTGCACCGCAGCTGGAGGCCTCAGCCTGGACACTGGATAGAGTCCACAGACTCCCCAGGCCAGCCAGATTCACAGCAGACACACCTAAGGACGTGATAGCCCGCTTTCATTATTATACCTCGAAAGAAACTATCCTCACCTCTACAAGGAAAATGGAACATCTGCCAGACCCCTTTCAAAACATCAGCATCTACGCTGACCTGTCCGCGACAACCATGGCAAAGCGCAGAGAGTTCATTAATGTCACCAAAACACTGCGAAATCATCAAATACCGTACAGATGGGGATATCCAACCAAACTGGTGGTATGGTACAAAGGCAGAACGGAAGCGATCTTGGAAGCAGAAGTCGGTATGGCGAAACTCAAGGTCTGGGGCCTACACCACAACATGGGCAGCAGCTCCCCGCAGAAAGCACAACCGAAAAAGATGAGACCCGAATGGACCATGATAGGCGCCCCCATGAAACCGAACTCGCAAAACGCGGACTGAATCAATATGTTCACCACATCTCGTCGGATCCGCTGAATCCACTTAAGTATCGCCTCTATTGTTTGCCTTCTGCTGCCCTAAATTAACCATGCTAATGTTATGCAACTGTATTACTGAAATTCATACTGCACATATGCCCACACTTGCATGTACTACCGTTGCTTATTTTACCTAGCATTACTGTGTCTAACGCTACCACGATAGTACTGAGACAAACATGTGGGTGATTAACCACCGCTATGTCATTTTTACCACGCACCCTAATGCAGGCTCTAACAACTGACCTCGCATAGCAATAATGGGTATAACACGGCCTATGAAGGCGCTGTAATATAACATGCCTTTAGCAGTGCGTACAGAAGCACGCGCACATAAGCACCCACAAAGGCCTCAAACCAATTATTTGTCAGTTGGATACAGGTCCAGTTCTAATTATGGATAATGTTATATGTACAAATCTCTTCAGAAGGTCCACATTCTATCTATGTTTGAAAATAATCGTTAGCAAGCCGCACGAGGCTTTATTGCATAATCAATTGGACACAAAATAGATGTCAGGTTTTTTTTATAATTAATTTCCAGATACGTAAAAAGCATGTCATGCACTGTACAGCCAGAAACTGAACAGATAGATATGTGCAGGAATATTAGGTACCGTTAATGATTTATTATTGGTGTTTCTCAGTATTAATTTGTTTTTTTTTCTTATTATTAGCCTTCTATAATATGCTTCTCCTAGCTATAACAAATGTTAGGTAAGATTCACACGTACACAAACAACATTAAATGCCCTCACGCACTGCTAGTGTGCGGATGTTGTAACACAACAGATTCACCCAAACTTCAGCTGATGACGACACAATACTACAGGGCACGCAACATTTACTAGTGGTCGGTGGACTATCCACGAGATGACACTTGATTACTAACCTCAGTAGGAACGCCACACCTTTATAAAACAAGGTGGCTCGATAGCACAACTTTTTCACGCATACCTGTCGGTGGCCACTCTCTGTGGGGATATTTATGGGATAATAATGTAAACAGATGAGAAATTGCCCACGATTTTCAATTCTCAGATCCCTAATCGTTATCGTGTTAAATGAAATGTATAACCATATACCGGTAATTAAAAATCACAAATTGTTATAAAAATAGATATTTATTTCTTAACAATTTAAATAATAATGATGAGTAACATGCATGATAATAATCAATGGAATTCGAGTATAACAATATGCAATACAATATGGCAATATTTAAAACAACATTTCCTAATGACTAAGACGTAGTTTAAAATCTACACATTAGGTGTCAAGATTTACGACCCTTTCACAGAGACAAAGAATGTGAAGTTTCACACACAGAGCTATAGTGTAGGGCAATGGAACTTAGCTAGCAGTTAGAAATAACCCTTTCAGTGCTGGCTAGACCTCCTAAGTAGTTAAGATCTACTCCTATGTAATTTTAATAAATAACATTTAACCAGTCTTCAACCATTTCCTTGATTTTATCCAATGAGAGAAATCTACTATGTTATATTAGCTGATATTTTAATTAATTTGTCTAAACAGATATTTTATCTTATTTTAGAGCCAATCAATACAGCTGGATAAATGGTCATGATATGCTAACGTGATATTAATCACACAAATACATTAATGATTATATTGATCCCAGCTGCAGATAGGATGCTATAACCATATATATATTCTTTAATAATTAAGATTTCTAAATATGAAATCAAACATGATTTATCCAGTCATATATCATGCTATTAATTTTAATTAATTTAAATTAATTAATTAAATGCCTGTATATTTACCAGTTATGTAGATATTTTCTCATCAGATATCCTCAGGTAGCTAAATGTCATAGATCTCTTTCTCTGCATGGAGTGTGAGAGTTTCTTGGTTACTCTGGTCGCCCGATTCTGCCTGGATCTCTCTGAATCCCCAGAGTGTCGTAATGTCTCTCTCTTCAATCTTTGAATCTTTCTGAATTTTGAATCTTTTTTGAATTCCCCTCTCTTCCCTTGTCTTAACTTTTTAAAGGAAAAAATCCTTAGGTGATAGCCAATCACAAATGTGGGGTGTGGTTGCCTTCTAGGTAATCATTTTAATATTCGAACTCAAGAGGGCAGCCTTGTTCCACTACACATACCTATCCAGGAAAGAGTTAACTTTTCCTGGTGGCTATTTTTGACGTCATTTACGTTATCTTTATGTATCCAATAATTTATTTTATCTGTCAGATCACAGGGTCTTTCTCAGTTTTGTCCAGACCATGCGTCTGCAAGTTCTGCTATAATTCCTAAAATTGATAGTTTGTGAACTAAGTTTCACCTTAAACTATAATGGGACGTTGTACAATATCGAAAGTAAAATTTAATTATTTAATCCTCTGTCACCTAAGTCTGGGAATAGAATTTATTATATTCTGTCCATCCCCCGTTCTCAATGTCTTATCTATTTGGTTTGGTTATATACACATTCCATTCAGCTTGGGCAAAGCAGTCAGTCAAAGAGAAAGGATAGAAATTTTGTGTCTCTTTGTTAACTTGAAGATACAAAATGGAGTCTGGTCTGTTTAGCAATGACTTCAGAACATACACTTTGTATTTCTATCATAGCACAAATGTCTGCCGATATAAATACCCTGACATCTCACACCACCCCCCAGTGCACACATGATGAGAGGAGCAATCTTCCATCTGAGGCACAATCTACCCCTGCACTTTATGCAGGTTGGTTTCAGTTCCCCCCTCCTGACTTTCACCCCTGCCCCCATCCCCCAGTTATTACGTCATATGTTTTGCTTAAACGATATGGGAAAAACTATGTCTCACCCCCGTGACATACCTGCAACATATATGCATAACTTGCAATCTCAGCCTAGGTGCCAATGCAATACCGATACCAATGTAATGAGTGGTGCAGTGTTCATGAAACACTATGTAAGAACTAACTCTATCCGCACCTACTATGACAGACACAACATTTAAAATATTTTCCTTAAATGTGAAAGGATTGAATAGCCCTCATAAGAGACGTCTGGCAGTCCAAACCATGCATACGTCAAAAGCTGCTGTTGTATGCCTCCAGGAAACCCATTTTTGTATCCGCAACCCTCCCCGACTCAGTTCACCCCACTACCCCCAAACATTCCACGCATACTCCCCCCACAAGTCTCGGGGAGTAGCCGTTTTCTTCCACCAAGATTGGGTATTCCAGGAAACCAAATCTTATGTAGACCCATCAGGTAGACTCCTGATCTTGGTTGGAAGCCTTAATGGAATGCAGGTTACCATTGTATCCATGTATGTACCAAACGAAGCCCAAATTTCCTTCATCCGTAAAGCTATGAAACGCATAGACTCCATGAAACAAGGCCACACAATAATATGCGGGGACTTTAATTGCACACTAGATCCAGACCTAGATATTAAAAGGGAACACAACAAACGACCCACTGCATATGCTGCTTCCAATTGCACTGAATTTAGCAAAATCCTATTTACCTATAATCTCTATGACACCTGGAGAACCACGTATCCTAAAGAAAAAGACTACACATATCTATCACAAGTGCACAACACTTACACAAGGATCGATATGTGCCTGGTGGATAAGGCCACTTTGGCTAATGTCGACGAGGTTCAGATCGGTCAGCGTACATGGTCGGATCATGCACCCCTATACATCACCTTCCGAACCCTGTACCAAGCGAGGGGCAGAGGGAAATGGAGACTCAATGAGAGTCTACTCGATAACCAGCAGGTCCTTGATACGACCATAAGGGAAGCAAGAAACTACTTTTTAAATAACGAGACTGACCTCATCCCTATTCAAACCATATGGACAGCTCATAAAGCAGTCATGCGAGGCATATTCATCAGAGAAGGTTCGACACAAAAAAAACGTGTCGCTGATACCAGTAATACCCTTCAATTAAACCTAAGGTCTTTAGAGGCTCTAAACAAAACAAACCCAACCAAAAGTGTCACCGCACAAATAACCGACATCCAGAAGAAACTACAAGCTCTAGACCTAGTGACCACAGAACGGTGGCTACGAACGCTAAAACTCAAACACTACACATATGGTAATAAAGCGGGCAAAGTGCTAGCTAACAGACTTAAAACTAAACAGTTACAATCCAAAATCCCGTACATAGACTCCCCTACCAAAGGTAAATTATACAACCCCCTAGATATTGTGAATGAGCTCTCTTTATATTATAACAAATTATATAATCTAAAAACCGATCCCAACATCCCGCAACCCAATGCCACACACATAGAAGATTTCTTGAACAATATACTCTTGCCCCGACTAACGCAACAAGCAAGTGCACAGCTAGATGACCCGTTCACTGAGGAAGAAATACGGCAGGCCATTAAGTCCTTGCCCAAACATAAAGCCCCAGGCCCAGACGGGTTATCTAACTATTATTATCATAAAGCGGCGGACATACTTGCACCCCATTTAACCAAACTCTTTAACGCTATCAAACAATCCGGAGACCTCCCCCAGGAGATGCTAGAAGCCCATGTGGTCACATTACCCAAACCAGGAAAACCACCGACGCAATGCGAAAACCTCAGACCCATTTCTCTTTTGAATGCAGATATCAAACTCTATGCTAAACTTTGGGCAACCAGGCTGAAAGTGCATCTGCCAGCCCTGATCTCAGAGGAGCAGGCAGGATTTGTCCCCGGTAGACAGGCGGGAGACAACACTAGGCACTTCATTAATCTGATTAACTGGGCTAAAGTAAGTAGACAAGCAGGCATAGTGCTAGCTCTCGACGCCGAAAAGGCGTTCGATCGCCTGGGCTGGGACTATATGTGCACTACACTACTAAAAATGGGCCTCACGAGAAAGACTCTACAGGGTATATTGGCCCTATATAAATCCCCATCAGCAAAAGTATTTAACTCAGGCTTCCTCTCTGAATCCTTTCATATTAGCAATGGTACGCGGCAAGGCTGCCCATTATCCCCTCTTCTATTCATACTCTGTTTAGAGCCGCTCATTCTACACATCAAACAACATCAAGACATAGAGGGCATCGACACCCCAGTAGGAACACAGAAATTAGCGCTCTTTGCTGACGATGTGCTCCTGTTCCTCAGAAACCCGACTAAATCTATCCCGTCCCTGATGGAACACCTCACGCTCTATGGAAGCGTATCATACTATAAAAATAACCTCAAAAAGACACAGGCACTTTCAATAGGTATACCTGCGCACACAGTCCAACACCTCAAATCGCAGCACCCCTTTGATTGGAGGAAAACCTCTCTAAAATACTTGGGAATAAACCTGACCAAATCGACCTCACACTTAGTTCGAGAAAACCATACCCCGCTTATAGGTAAATTGCGAGAAAAACTGGATAGTTGGCAAAACCTAGAAATCTCATGGCTAGGTAGGATAAATACCATTAAAATGATGGCGCTTCCCCATGTCTTATACCTGTTCCGAACTGTACCCATTGCTTTAGGAGACAAATTGTTACGCGCATTTCAAACTCTATTTAATACATACATTTGGAAAAAAAAGCCCCCGAGAATAGCTAACAGGCTCACTTGGCTTCCACCTACCAAAGGAGGGTTGGGAATGCCAAACATTAGAGCTTATTATAGAGCAGCTGCCTTGACTCACGGCCTAGATGTACTCTCCCGCCCCACCCCACCTATATGGGTACATTTGGAAAATGCATGTCTACGCACATACACATTAAACTCATTGTTGACTTCGTTTACAAAATGGGATAACAAAAAGGGTAGACCCCTGATATGCACGAGATTCCTATTAGACAGCTGGAGGAAATGGGCGAAAAACCTCACGGGCACACACAACACACTATATTTTGCCCCCATGCAAACGATCTCTGAGCTCTCAGAGAATTTACACTTGGACTCATGGATGCAAAAAGGTCTCACATCAATAATGCAGCTATACACAGAAAAGGGCATTAAATCTTTCCCGGACCTTCAACAGGAATTTATGTTATCCCCTAGAGAGTTGTATACCTATCTCAGGCTCAAGCATATCCTTCACTCGTTACAAGTCAAACAGTGTGATGTTTCCCAACTTACGCAACTCGGTCTATGCTGTATAGGCAAGCGACCATCTGTGAAACACCTATCCCTCTGCTATAGAGCACTAAATGATGTAGACCCTCTAAACAAACACAAGTACATGGAGCAATGGGAAAAAGACTTGCACATCAATATTCCCACTCCGACCTGGCTACAAGCCATGCAGACAACGAAAAAAGCGTCCCATAGCTTGTCTCATTGGGAAACATATAATAAATTGTTGATGCGATGGTGCTTAGTGCCGTCCAGGTTAGCGACCATGTATCCATCTATCCCACACACTTGTTGGAGATGTGAGCTACACAAGGGCAGCATTCTACACATATTTTGGGAGTGCCCACGATTGGAGAAGTTTTGGCACACAATACAAAAAGCAGTCAGACTAATAGCGTCCCATGTAATACCATTTACGCCGGAATGTTATCTGCTACATTTAGCCCCGGAGCTGTTCTCTGACGGGAACAACCATGTCCTGATAAATATATTAACAGCGGCGAAAACTAGCATAGCCGCACATTGGCGAACCAAGCACGCCCCATCCATCAAGGAGGTGTGGAGTAGACTCGAGACCATAGCAGAGTTCGAGCAAATGGCATATAGACTGAGTGGTCAACCTCACACATATGCTAAAAAATGGGCGAAATGGCAAACCCATAGTGTAGACATTACACGCCTAACATGTACCGACGAAATCGGAACAGTAGACGCACACTAACAGGTACCAAATACGACCCAATAGCCCAGCACCGTGCTGATTGCAACCCATCATACAATTAGATCACAACCTCCATACACCATGGCAATTTCCATGTCACGTGGGTGACTGCCAGGGCACATGCTAAACTATAACCTTAAATCGGTAAATGCATACAGTGTCACAACAACAGTGGAGGGCCACAAGTTTACGCACTAGGCAACACCAATATACATTTGCTGCTCCCTTACCATTACCATTCCAGTAATATAATAAATGCATTAAATACCTATGTATGATGCCTGTTTACCGTATGTACTTCTTGATGTACCACCTATGTAAATTTTTGCATACATATGTACACGTACCCCCCCCCCTCCCTCCCATTTTTCCTTTCTGTATCCCACCCCTATTTTTCATCTGTAAATCAATAAAAAGTAAACATGGAAAAAAAAAATATATATATATATATATATATGTACAGGCCAACCTGTCTTTTACAGGGGTGCTCCTTTTTGTTCTGAAGCATGAATGTGGTGTGTCAAGAGTACCTCGTCATGTATTATGTGTATGGACATTGTAACGGATCGCCTGGCACCCCGACTTGGTACCTCCGTTAAAGGATGCTCCTAGTGCTTCCTGAGGACTCCAAGCACTCTGGCAGACACCACAATCACCAAACCGGAGAAGCATATGAATACTCTCAAGCATATGAATGCTGTAGACAGTTGAATAGGAACCATACGAATAGGTTTTCAATCCTAGCAGTCAAACTGGAACAGCATACAATAAATCCTCCCCCAAGAATGAGACGACCCATCACTTTGAGGGTAAAACAGGAACTCTGGACTGGCTCATCCAGCCTGGCTTTTATTTCCAACTCACACATACAGGCCACACCCAGGGGGAGGCATAAAAGAACCAATGACATAGATGTTACCTCCCACACATCCCCTCCCCTTAGTGTGACACATAATCCCATTATGCATACAGAGTAAAATATACTTTTACACAACTTTCATAACTTTAAAACCATACATCACATTCACATAAAAATACATATCCACAATCAATCCATTCAGGGGAACAACATATTAAAAAATGGCATGAATCCGACCAGGGGTTCAAAAGTTACTAAAAGTATATTTTGTCCCTTACTAGCCGCATGGCAAACCGTTTTAGACAGATTTTACCTAGGCCTCTATCCTGGAGACAAAGAGGAAAGTAATCCAATTATCCAGGCTAGAAGCAGACTCCATTAACCACATGGTTACAGAAAGACATAAAACACTTTAAAATACAGAAAGTTACTTTTTATCCATAACACACAGACATTTCACATATCCCCAGGTAGCTGGGATCTAAGCGCACAAAACTACTGAATAGCGCGCAGATCCTATTCACACAGTACAATTGCCATGGAGCTAAAGTCTTTCCCATAGTCTTTCATTATATGAATAGGCTCCATGGTATAGCTATCTGGGGTATCACCGCTCACACAGGGCCATAATCACTGAATAAAAGTCCATACGTTTTCAGGGACCATAGTCTTAAAGGGTATTGTTACCCAAAGTCTCAATATGTCCCCAGACAGTTCTTAAAGGGCCAGCAGCAGTACAATAAAATACCATTCACTGTGCTTAAATGGCCAGCAGTCGCACAATAAAATACAATATGCCCCAAATAACCCAGGGGCCATAGTCAGCAGGTAGGAGGCGGGCAAACAGGCTTCTCCAGGGCCCAGTGGCGAGGTTGGTTTCGCCACATTTCTCCCCTTTTCCAAACAGACTAACAGGGTATCTGACCTCCTGCCAGTCAGTGCCCTTGTTAGTCCCGCAGCCCACCCACAAAACAGAAACAGCAGTACAGCCCACCCACAATAAATGGTTACTACACCTGAGTAAGAGAAAAATTTGTCCAGGTCCAGGTGCCTCACCATGGCTGTGTGGGGGACTGGTAGGCTGTTTTGGTGGGTTGCTGAGTGGGCAGAGCCCAGCGGTACTCTGCCCTGGTGCCAGCACTACCCCGGGAGTAGTCTGGTTGGAGCCTGGTTGCTGGAGACCGACTGTCTCCCCTTTAGATGCACAGCTCTGCTGCTGGAGACCGACTGTCTCTACTCCCAATACAGTGTCCTGCTGCTGGGGAAAGGAGACTGGGCTCTCTCTTCCCTGCTGGACACTCTGCTGCTGGGGAATGGAGACTGGGCTCTCTATTCCCTGTACATTAATAATCTGCTGCTGGGGAGAGGTGGTAACAATCTCCTCTCCCATACATACTTCCAGTCTCTGCGGAGGGAGACCGACTATCTCTCCTCCCAACACAGAGTCCTGCTGTTGGGGAAAGGAGGCTGGGCTCTCTATTCCCTGCTGGATACTCTGCCGCTGGGGAATGGAGACTGGGCTCCCAATTCCCAACAAATAACACTGCCGCTGGGGAGGGAGGACGGCCCCTTCAGCTCCCTGTAACTTGAGCGCAGAGACCACGGTCCAATCTGCGCTGGTGTGGGGCTTACTGTCTCCCCTTGGTGTGCTAAGCTGCCGCTGGGGAGAGGGGATAACAGGCTCCTCTCCCTGAACCGTAGACTGCCGCTGGGGAGCAAGGACGGCCCCTTCAGCTCCCTTTTTGCCCAAATCTGCTAGACCCTGCAGATACGCTGCCGCTACTTTCCTTGTGCTCAGTATGTATTTCTCCTCCGGGGGTTCTGGTCCAAAGAAAGCCAGCAGCATTTTCATCATAGCGTCAAACTCCTGTTGACTGTAACTGGGCGCCATGCTTGCCCTGCCTACGTTGCTTCTTTTGTAGATAGGGGCACTGTACGTATACTAGCGTTACCCTCACTTTGTAATCTAAATGAACTGTGTCTCCGAGCTGCTTTACCTCACACTAGGACGCCATCCCACCGCTTGCCACCAATGTAACGGATCGCCTGGCACCCCGACTTGGTACCTCCGTTAATGGATGCTCCTAGCGTTTCCTGAGGACTCCAAGCACTCTGGCAGACACCACAATCACCAAACCGGAGAAGCATATGAATACTCTCAAGCATATGAATGCTGTAGACAGTTGAATAGGAACCATACGAATAGGTTTTCAATCCTAGCAATCAAACTGGAACAGCATACAATAAATCCTCCCCCAATAATGAGACGACACTTCACTTTGAGGGTTAAACAGGAACTCTGGACTGGCTCATCCAGCCTGGCTTTTATTTCCATCTCACACATACAGGCCACACCCAGGGGGAGGCATAAAATGACCAATAGTATCACGGGTGCAACCCACACATCCCCTCCCCTTAGTGTGACACATAATCCAATTATGCATACAGTTTAAAATATACTTTTTACACAACTTTCATAACTCTAAAACCATACATCACATTCACATAAAAATACATATCCACAATCAATCCATTCAGGGGAACAACATATTAAAAAATGGCATGAATCCGACCAGGGGTTCAAAAGTTACTAAAAGTATCTTTTGTCCCTTACTAGCCGCATGGCAAACCGTTTTAGACAGATTTTACCTAGGCCTCTATCCTGGAGACAAACAGGAAAGTAATCCAATTATCCAGGCTAGAAGCAGACTCCATTAACCACATGGTTACAGAAAGACATAAAACACTTTAAAATACAGAAAGTTACTTTTTAACCATAACACACAGACATTTCACATATCCCCAGGTAGCTGGGATCTAAGCGCACAAAACTACCGAATAGCGCGCAGATCCTATTCACACAGTACAATTGCCATGGAGCTAAAGTCTTTCCCATAGTCTTTCATTATATGAATAGGCTCCATGGTATAGCTATCTGGGGTATCACGGCTCACACAGGGCCATAATCACTGAATAAAAGTCCATACGTTTTCAGGGGCCATAGTCTTAAAGGGTATTGTTACCCAAAGTCTCAATATGTCCCCAGACAGTTCTTAAAGGGCCAGCAGCAGTACAATAAAATACCATTCACTGTGCTTAAAGGGCCAGCAGTCGCACAATAAAATACAATATGCCCCAAATAACCCAGGGGCCCTAGTCAGCAGGTATGAGGCGGGCAAACAGGCTTCTCCAGGGCCCAGTGGCGAGGTTGGTTTCGCCACAGACATAATAACCTTGGCTAGGGCACATTTACTTATTTATCATAGTATGAAACCTGTCCCATGCTATGTCAGTGTAGGTGGACTTAAATCATTTAGTCAATATTGATATCACCACAAACTCAAGATGGGCAGATAATCCTGAAAAAGCTTGGCATCTGAATCTCTTTAGCTTCACGAGGTCTGATTTTTGGGGTCCTCGGCTTTCCATCGATGGCAGGTGGTCAGGCGTTATTATGGCCATCTAAACACCTACTTGTTGACATCTTTTTAAGTAACTTTTCCTTTAGAATCAAAGGTTGGTCAAGATCAACAAATGTTACTTCCCATGTTGCAGAGAGAGAGTCTTGAATCTGGAATGGTGAATCCACTGAGTGATCTCTGCAACTTTCACGATGAATTACTGGGTATATGGTCTTGGTTGTCACATTGATGACCGGCTAGGCCTCTGGTCATCCTGACAAAATGTCTATTATAACTATTGCATATCTGAACCGGCAACTCTCTGGCACCTGGATATAGTCACTTGGATTCTTGAAAGGGGTAGTGAGAGTTAGCTAGATGCTTAGGATTCTCCTCCTCTTCTGCCTGAGCTGTCCTTGGCACAAATGACACAGGATCAGCAGTAACTGTTGATCAGAGGAGTAATTATAGGTGCTTCAGAGTATTTAGAGATCAAAGAGTTCATGAGGGTCTTGGATAGGTTTAAAACTCCATGGGCCCACTGGACCATTGCCCAGTACATGTTTTTGGGTAAACAGAACTTGAGAGTGTTGGAGTACAGCCTGTCTTTAAGGGTTACCCCTTTCTGTTTCCAGCTTTGTATTTCTTCAGGGTCAGCAGCTGCTTGTTATTCTTTCAGGATCTTGAGATCTGTGGATAGGATCTACATGGTGAATATAGAAGTTTCTTCAGCGGACACTCTTCTGTCCACTTCCCTTGGTGCACTTGTAGTTTGTTTGGCAGCTTGGTCAGCTGAGTGGTGCTTCTTCTAAATTCAGTTTTCCGTGGGCCTTCACCTTCAGTATGGCCACTTCTTCAGCAGGAGTAGGGCATCCACCAACTTCTTAATAGCCGTGCTATGCTTAACTGGCGTGCCAGTTGCTGTGTGAAATCTTCTTGTCTTCCAGATTGATCCAAAATCATGTGCCACACCCAGGCAATATCTTGAGTAAGTGTAGATATTAGCACGTCTTCCTTCAGACATCTTGTATGCCACTGAGAAGGCTGTCAATTCAGCGTCTTGAGCAGATGTGGGTGAGGAAAGCGAAGATGCTTGACGTACCTGATCTTCTGTAGCAACAGCAAATCCAGTATGGTACCTTCCCTCTTCATCCGCAAATCTAAAGCTATCAACAAACAGAGTGGAGTCAGGATCTGGCAAAGCTAATCCATGCACTGTTGAGAGGTGTCTTGTTTCCTCTTTCATCTGTTCAAAGCAACCATGAGGAGCAGTAGGAGAGGTATCCTCACCTATTTCTGTGTGAGATTGAGGGTATTTGTCTTTCCATTTACAGTTCTCTTGCTGACCCCCCTCTGTAGAGAGCTGATATCGATTTTTAGTGTTTCATGTTTCTAATGAGCCAGGTTCCTTTCATGAGATTTCTGGGGACTTAGTGAAGAAAACATGAGGGACAGCCACCTCCCAGTGATGATACATGTGTCTTACTTCCATGGGTATCTGGATCAGGACCGCACTATTTCTTTGAGAGTGCCCAAAACAGGTCTGTCATGATGAGGTGTACATCCACCAGTCTGAATAATTATTTTTCGTAGTGTGGTATTCCCCCCTGGGAAGTGGCAGAAGTGCGGCCGGAGTAACATTTCTTCAAAATATGATGTTGTCAGGTAGAGGCAGAGTTGTCTGTGGGCGCAAATGTCTTAGAGAAGTAAGGTGCTTTGGCTGGATACAATAGAGAATAGAATTAATATCATGAGGAGCAAGAATTATTAGGAGCGGCACTAGAGGTGCCACACCACTGGGGGCTGCCATATTGGATGTGGGCACGACTTGAGCAGGTTGAGGCAGGGTAGGCGTGATCGGGGTAGGGGGTGTGGCAATGGAAGGTACATGGGAAGTGGCTGAATAGGGCGGAGTTGCGGGGTAAGGGTAGGAGAAGGGCGGAGGAGATGGGTAGGGATTAAGAAGGGAGGAAGCATATAAAGGATATAGATATGGTGGTGGGGAGATGGAGGAATGAGCGGCGGGTGGAGTAGGAGGGGAAGAAGGTGGAGTAGGAAGGACATGAGATGGAGGAGGAGGAGAAGGTGGAGTAGGAAGGACAGGAGGAGTAGGAGGAGGAGAAGGTGGAGTAGGAAGGACATGAGATGAGGGAGGAGGAGGAGAAGGTGGAGTAGGAAGGACGGGAGGAGTAGGAGGAGGAGAAGGTGGAGTAGGAAGGACGGGAGGAGTAGGAGGAGGAGAAGGTGGAGTAGGAAGGACGGGAGGAGTAGGAGGAGGAGAAGGTGGAGTAGGAAGGACAGGAGGAGTAGGAGGAGGAGAAGGTGGAGTAGGAAGGACGGGAGGAGTAGGAGGAGGAGAAGGTGGAGTAGGAAGGACAGGAGATGAGGGAGGAAGAGAAGAAGGTGGAGTAGGAAGGAAGACAGACGAAGGGGAGGGATCGTGGAAGGAGTAAGAGGAGGTGGGCAGGTAAGGGAGCAGACAGGTGATGTAGCAATGGAGGTGGGCAGGGTTGTGGATGGGTTTGAAGGGAGGAAGAGCGGATGGGAGAAATGGATTGGAGGGGGAGGTTGGTAAAGGAGAGGATGAGGGTGACGAGATCTATAGGACTGATGGGGGGGGGGAAGAATAAGGATCCATCAGCATTCAAGACCAGGTAGAAATGAGGAGGCAGGTAGGATTCTCTTCCGCTATGGAGGCCGCAAATAGCCCATTTACAACATTTATTAACTGACCCTATGCTTTCCCTATAGAAAAATAATAAAAGGCTAACAAGCTCATGTAGCGGAGAGCCGATCTTTTACAGCTATTCTCCACTAGAGATCCCAGTGAGGCTCAGGAACAAGGTGATGATAATCCCCTTATCATGTACATGAATTTCCCCCCCCCTTTAAGAATGGTATCCCCTGGTAGCCCTGATCTGGGTGAGCAACATACTCAAAAATCACCCAGATCGGACCAGGGGTTCGGGAGTTATGGCAAGGTGTAGTTTTGACCGACCGCTGGGACAAAGTGTCCGAAAACAGTTCCATGTATTTTGGCCCTGCGGTTGGTCACAAACAGGAGAATACAAACAGGTGAATTATTGCTGTTAAGTAGCCTGACGAGGATTCGGATGAATCCCCTAGTTCGTGGGGTTCTTTCTACCGAATGGTGGGCCATTCGGTAGTTTCCCCACGAAGTATTGGGAGTCTGGAGGTCTCAGCGGTGTTTGCCTAGTCAAGTGTCCGATTTCGGTTCCAGACACTCGACGGCAAAACACCGCTGTTCGGCAGTTTAAGATGGCCGCCGCCACGTGCTTGTATCCCGAATGGCGGCCACCCAGAGAACAAAGACCACACTGTACGAATAGGTAATTACCCATTTGCAACATTGTTGCAAACGGTAATTGAAGGCACACGTTACACAGGGTGTTCTGGTTGTTCGGTAGTTTCATTCCCTTGTTTTATTCGAATGTTTCTACCGAACAACCAGAGGAATACAGTAGTTCACACACATCAAAGTAGCAATATAAACGAATACAATTATTCCCATGCATGTTGTAGGACAGCCCAGTACCATTCCGCTACCCTTGCCCACAAGCCGGCATACACAGTCTGATCCAACACGGATCGGCTTGGGGATGTCCGGGGGCTCACGGATCATTTTTCTAAGTCAGTTTGTCGTGACAACCCGTCAGCATTTCCATTCTGTTTACCCGGCCGGTACTGGATATTAAAGTCAAAAGGCTGTAGCGCCAAACTCCAGCGCAGCAGCCTGGCGTTGTCCCCAGCCACCCGGTTCATCCAGACTAACAGGTTGTGATCCGTGAGCAAGGAAAAGGGCTGTCCATACAGATAGGGCTGCAGTTTCTTTAGGGCCCACACCACAGCCAGGCATTCCTTTTCGATGGCGGCGTAGCTTACTTCCCGAGGTAACAGTTTGCGACTGATATAAGCCACTGGCTGTTCTCCGCCATCGGCCCCGACTTGACTCAGTACTGCCCCCAATCCAAACATAGAAGCGTCTGTGTGAACAAGAAATCGTTTAGTTGGATTGGGAGCTGCCAAGACAGGGGCATTTATCAGTGCATTTTTCAATTGTTGGAATGCCTGCTCACACTCCGGGGTCCAGTTTACTTGGCGGGGAAGGTTCTTACGGGTCAGGTCAGTGAGGGGTTTGGCCAGGGCGCTATAATTGGGAACAAACTTCCTGTAATACCCCGCTGTCCCTAGAAACGCTAAAACCTGGGTCTTAGTCCTAGGGGTGGGCCACTGGGCTACAGCCTCTACTTTGGCGGGTTCGGGTTTCTGTTTGCCGCACCCTACTCTATGCCCCAGGTACTGCATCTCAGCCATTCCGATACTACACTTGGCCGGCTTCAGGGTCAAACCTGCTTCCCTTATCCTATCTAGCACAGCTCCTATGTGAGCTAAATGTTCCTGCCACGTATTGCTAAAAATAGCAATATCGTCCAGGTAGGCACAGGTATAGTCCTGAAATCCATCCAGGAGCCGATCCACCATCCTTTGGAAGGTGGCTGGGGCGTTTTTCATCCCAAATGGCATGACCTTAAACTGGTACAAGCCAAATGGGGTGACAAAGGCCGACTTCGGGATGGCGTCTGGGGCCAGGGGGATTTGCCAATAACCTTTACACAAGTCAATAGTGGTGAGGTATTGGCCCCTGGCCATTCTGTCCAGTAACTCGTCTATCCGGGGCATCGGATAGGCGTCGGATACGGTCTTCTCGTTCAATCTCCTATAGTCCACGCAGAAGCGGGTCGTACCGTCTCGCTTTGGTACGAGGACTACAGGAGATGCCCAAGGACTGTCTGAGGGTTCAATCACCCCCAGTTGGAGCATCTCGTCGATCTCCTTACGCATGTTTGCCCGCACCGCTTCTGGGATGCGGTAGGGAGTCTGGCGCATGGGTAGTTGCCCTGGGGTCTCGACCTGGTGAGTTGCCAGAGGCGTGTATCCAGGTACATTAGAGAACGTGTCGCGTTTCTCTTCTAATAGTTGCTGTACCTCGATCCGCTCCTGTGGGCTCAGCCGATCTCCCAGCGCAACCTCCCCTAAATCCCCAGACAACTGCCCATCCCCCAGTAAATCGGGGAGGGGTAAGCTTCAGCATGTTCACATGGAGCATGCGTCGCCCCCCAGTCCCTGTGCAGGGGCCGATAATATAGGTGGTGTCACATCTTTGTTCCACCACCTTATATGGGCCCTGCCAGGCGGCCTGTAACTTATCATGTCGGACAGGTTTTAAAATTAGTACTTTCTGCCCGACCTGAAAGCTACGGTCCCTGGCTCCCCGATCATACCATGTGCGCTGGCGGGTCTGGGCCGCCTGAAGGTTTTCCCTTACCGTCTTGGTCAACGCTTCTAGGCGGTCTCGAAAGGCCAGCACATATGGTATGATGGGGGTGCCATCTGTGCTCCGGTCTCCCTCCCAATGCTCTCTAATAAGATCTAATGGACCTCGGACCCTCCTCCCAAACAGTAATTCAAACGGGGAGAACCCCGTGGATTCCTGCGGCACCTCCCGGTATGCGAATAGGAGGTGCGGCAGGAATCGTTCCCAGTCCTTGTGGGTCTCTGCGAAGGTTCGGAGCATCTGCTTCAAGGTACCATTGAATCGTTCGCAGAGCCCGTTCATCTGGGGGTGGTAAGGGGCACTGATAATAGGCTTAATGCCACAGATCCTCCAGAGGTGTTGGGTGAATTCTGCGGTAAATTGGGTGCCCTGATCCGAGATAATCTCCCTGGGTAATCCCATCCGGGAGAATATCCGCATGAGGGCATCCGCGACCGTTTCAGCGTGGATGTTGGTCAGAGCCACTGCCTCTGGATACCTGGTGGCATAATCTACTACCGTTAAAATATACCTTTTTCCTGGGGGCGGAGCCTGGAGCCGGAGCTGAATGGCCGCCGAATCCACTCACTCCTGAGACTGCTGCTGACAATCCGCGAATATCCCCTTTCCACGACACCATCCGACCCCGAAACCGGGGAAACCGACACCGGGACTCACACCCGCATCGCTAGATGCCTTTCTTTCAGAGACTCGGGCCTACCTTCCAGCGGCATACCGCGACCTGGATTTCCTCCTAGGCGGGACGCCTGAGCAGAGCTGCCCTGCAGTACAGAGCACACCGACCTCTCCCGGCGACAAGACTCCGGTAAATATGGGGCGCCGAACGCAAAAAACACAATCAGGCCCCTCAGCTGAGCATCCAGACATTGGAGCCATGCTACAACGGCAGCCACAACCGAAGATGGCCGCCGCAGAGGCCCCAGCCATACCACCATAACCCCACTCGGGGGCTCAGCCCATTACACAGCCCAGACCAGACCCAGCACAGGTCCAAATACCATCACTGGTGACTCCAGATGATAACTCCCTAGCCACAAAAAGGGACTTACAAAACTGGGTGCTTGACATCCAGAAAATGCTCTCTGCTGACATAGGGACCCTTAAAGCTGACATGCAGAAGGCAACAGACCGTGTAAGGGCGACAGAGGATCAAATAACGGATATTTACAACAATATGTCCAATATGAATAACCACATGCAACACCTGCACGCAGTGCAACAAACACTCACGCTGCAGATGTCCACCCAGGAAGACCGCGCACGACGCAACCACATTAACCCCTTAAGGACACATGACATGTGTGACATGTCATAATTCCATTTTATTCCAGAAGTTTGGTCCTTAAGGGGTTAAAATCCGCGGCATACCGGGTGACATAACTGCAGTCGAACTGCCACATTACACAAGGAGACTCCTGGCCACCATTGTACCCCTGGCAACAGCCCGTAAAATCACCCTGGATGGGATATACCGTCTCCCGACTCCGACAAATGCACCTACCAACGATGCCAGAGACGTAATCCTCCGCTGCACCACAACACACGAGAAGACTCAAATTATGACAGCACTTCGCGGCAAAACTCCCCTCACATTTGAGAACTCACAGCTTTCCTTTTACCAGGACTTATCTCGAGCAACACTTCAGTGGTGGAAATCTCTAAGCCACCTTACCAATCAGCTACGCACCAAAGGGATACAATACCGCTGGGGACTACCAAGAACCCTTACGATCAATCACGCCGGCAATGTCCACAAGATCACCACAGGGGCGGATATCCCTGCTCTGACGTCCACACTGGGACTCACACCGACATCCACGGAGATACCACAGCAGACCACCTCCTGGAACCCTGACACCGCAGTGTCCTTTGTCCCACGGGCAACAACATCCTTGGACTCACCCACATGACTGGACTTAAAGTCGACCAAACCTACGGCAACATCGAGAGCTGTAGCACAGTTCCTATTTGTTCGCATTTTGTGTTTTCATTTATATTGTCATTTGTTTTACCATTTGATGTTAATGCATGCACACACTAGGGGAGACCGGAATGGTACCCAGGTCCCAAGAGAAAGCATTCATAACCTTCACGGGCAGACCCTGCCCACCTCCTGGAGCCTAACTTGTAAACACCCTAAGCAGCAGTACACATACCCTAATAAGTAACCTGCAACACCCTCCACCCCCCCGCTACTCCCTTGGTTAGGAGTAAACACAACTCACAAATGCCTTAAACACCACACGACTAGTGTCTACAAACGAGGAACCACATATAGATGCATTTGGGACCACCCACACAAAAGTGACCGCACATAACACCTGAACTCCCCACCTGGCACATAACGCAACCTATAGCGAGCTACTCCCAGACACCTACAGTCACAAGGAGTCATGAGCAAACACTCAGGAACATTAGCAAACACTCCGACGCCTGAAGCTCCGAACCCGTGACGCACAGCTATACACCTCACGATAGTGCCTACATAGGAGTTCTACACAGAAGACAGTCTAACTTGTTAAAATATAGTTTAATTCTCAAAGCCGTAATGTGACATGTGTTTCATGACTGCAGACCTCTATGCTTAAACTACCTTACCACATACGGCATACCTAACCTGTAACCTACTCCCATAAAAAGAGGCTGCATAACAAATGTATGATGTATGAAAAAAAACACACAAATTACAATTGTAAATGTCTCGTGTAGCATGCATATATATGATCGTTTTGTTCACTCATATGCCTCAAAAATAAAAAGAGATTTACAAAATATACCTTTTTCCTGACGGGCTAGCTTTATTGAGGGGGCCTATCAGATCCACCGCTACTCGGCTAAAAGGTTCCTCAATTATGGGTAAGGGGTTGTAACGAGTATATACCCCTACACGCAGGATCCAGCCTAACAGAAGACAGTACAGAGGAGAGATACGTCTACCGGACCTTAGAGTGGCCGGACTCGACGTAATAGGATAAGACAGAGTCAGGAACGATCCGAGGTCAAGGGCACAAAGAGACAGCGTAAACGAAAACTAGCCGGGGACTGGTACACAGGAATCAGCAAGCCGGTAAACAGTACAGAAAAGGATAAAGCGAAAACGAAGTCAGAATACAAAGCCAAGGTCAAATACGGAGAAACACAACTGAACACAACAAGCACTAAAGGGAACTGTAGCAGAAACCACGATAGGGCAAGGAACTAAGGGAAAAGGGTAAGTATAAGTAGCCTTCAAACTAATGTGATTGGCTCCTGTCACTTCCACTCCCCCAACAGGTAAGTGTATGGGGTGATTGGCATGACAGGAGCCAATGGGAGCCTTTTTGCAATTTAGGCTCCCACTGTCTCTTTAAGAGCGCGCCCGAGATTCGCGGCGCGCTCTTAGCTGCAGGCGGGACACGTGACCGCTTCTCGCGGTCACTGCCCGCCTTCCTGTCAGAACAGTCGGACGAGCCGCGCGCGGCTCGTGCAGCCGCAGGACCGCGCGCGGCTTGAAGAGAGGACCGCGTCCGGCCCCCGGATAAGGTAAGTACCGCTACAGTACCCCCCCCTGAGGACACGCCCTCCGGGCGGGCAGGACCAGGCCTGGCAGGAAAACGCGAATGGAAAGAACGTACAAGGCGGGGAGCATGAACAGCATCGGCAGAAATCCAACTGCGCTCCTCAGGCCCATAACCCTTCCAATGTACCAAGTACTGAAGCCGACCCCTAAGAAAACGAGAGTCAATAACAGCAGATACTTTGAACTCCTCATGACCCTCCACAGAGACAGGAGGGGGAGGGGGAGTATGCCGGGTATAGCGGTTGTGTACGTAAGGCTTCAACAAAGAGGTGTGAAATACATTGGGTATACGCAGATTCTTAGGCAGACCCAAGGCATAAGAAACGGGATTAACCTTATGTATAATGCGATAAGGACCAATGAAGCGGGGAGCCAATTTCATAGAAGGCACCCGGAGGCGAATATTCCGTGTGGAAAGCAAAACCCTGTCCCCCACAACATAGGAAGGAGCCGCTCTGCGATGCTTGTCAGCCTGAGCCTTCTGGCGGGCAGCAGAGTCCACCAAAGAACGCTGAACCTGCTCCCAAGTATTACGCAAACCAGCCAAATGCTCATCCAGAACTGGCATGCCCTGAGAGGAGAATGCAGCCGGAAGAACAACGGGATGCTGGCCATAGACAACGTAAAAAGGGCTTTTGCCGGAAGAATCATGAGTGGCATTATTCCGAGCAAATTCAGCCCAAGGAAGCAGGTCAGACCAATTGTCCTGATGGTGAGACACAAAACAACGGAGGTACTGCTCTAGAGACTGGTTGGCACGTTCAGCAGCTCCATTAGACTGGGGGTGGTAAGCGGAAGAAAATGAGAGGGAAATACCCATCTCCGAACAAAAGGCTTTCCAGAACCTGGAAATAAATTGGCTACCCCTATCGGATACAATAGATAAGGGAATACCATGTAATCGAAACACTTCTCTAGCGAAGATAAGAGCCAATTCCTTGGAAGTGGGCAACTTGCGAAGAGACACAAAGTGAGCCATTTTGGAAAACCGATCTACTATCATTAGGATGACTGTGTTACCATTCGAAGGGGGTAATTCAACAATAAAATCCATTGATAGATTAGACCAAGGTCTCTCGGGAACGGGCAACGGATGCAACAGCCCACAAGGAACTCTACGAGAGGTTTTCATACATGCACAAGTAGTACAAGCACTTATATAGTCAGTAACATCCTTACGTAAGGTATCCCACCAGAAATACCGAGAAACGGCTGACACTGTTTTGGAAATACCAGGATGTCCAGCAGTCTTAGTATCGTGATAAAGTGACAGAATATCCCGTCTCTCGGGAATGTCAACGAACAATTTATCATTAGGCCTCTCGCTGGGTGCCATGCCTTGTTTCGCTTGTATGGCCTGCAAGAGGGACGAGGAAATAGACAATATAGTAGTTGCTATTATCCTGTCTGGGGGAATGACAGGAGTGACATCAATCTCCTGTTTGTCAATAGTCTCGAATTGTCTGGACAGAGCGTCCGCTTTAGTGTTCCGGTCACCTGGCCTATAGGTGATTATATAATTAAAATGAGACAAGAACAGTGACCACCTAGCCTGCCTTGAAGACAATCTTTTAGCTTCGCTAAGGTAGGATAGGTTCTTATGATCTGTAAATATGAGAATAGGATCCTTAGTTCCTTCTAGCAAATGTCTCCATTCTTTGAGTGCTAAAATGATAGCAAGGAGTTCGCGATTACCCACATCATAATTCCTCTCTGCCTTGGACATTTGTTTAGAAAAGAAGCCACAAGGATGCAATGGCTTGTCAGGAGACTCTCTTTGGGATAAGACAGCACCTACCCCTATATCGGAAGCATCAACCTCAAGTATATATGGCAATGAGGGGACAGGATGCTGTAAAATAGGGGCAGAGGCGAACGTAGTCTTAAGAAAGTCAAAAGCCTGAAGTGCCTCAGTAGACCAGACACGTGTATTGCCATCCTTTTTAGTCATACGAGTTATAGGCGCTACTATAGACGAAAAACCTTTGATAAAACGTCTATAATAATTAGAGAACCCCAGAAAACGCTGGATGGCTTTCAGACCTTGCGGCAGAGGCCATTCTATGACTGCAGCGAGCTTCTGGGGATCCATCCGAAAACCCTCGGCGGAAATCAAATACCCTAAAAACTGGACCTCGGACTGGTCGAATAGACATTTTTCTAATTTGCAATAAAGACCATTAGCAAGAAGGGTCTTCAGAACTGTTGTAACATGTCTGTGATGAGCGTGAATGTCTGTAGAATATATTAAAATGTCATCCAAGTACACAATAACAAATGAGTGAATAAAATCCCTTAAGACATCATTAATAAATTCTTGGAACACTGCTGGGGCATTGCAAAGCCCAAATGGCATGACGGTATACTCATAATGACCTGACCGAGTGTTAAAGGCTGTCTTCCATTCGTGGTCCTTTTTAATACGTATCAAATTGTATGCTCCTCTAAGATCTAATTTGGTGAATACCGTAGCATGTTTGAGCCTGTCAAACAATTCTGTTATTAGAGGTATAGGGTAAGCATTTTTGATGGTGATCTTGTTAAGACCTCTATAATCAATGCAAGGTCTTAAATCACCTTCTTTCTTTGATACAAAGAAGAACCCCGCTCCAGCCGGAGAAGAGGATCTTCTAATAAATCCCTTGTCTAATGACTCTTTAATGTACTCCTCCATGACACGGTTTTCTTGAACCGATAGGGGGTACACCCTGCCCTTAGGAGGTATAGTACCAGGCAACAAATCAATAGCACAATCGTAGGGTCTGTGAGGCGGTAATTTGTCAGCCTCTCTTTTATCAAAGACAGTCTTTAAAGTTAAATACTGAGAGGGTATAGTCGTAGATAAAGGAGGAACAGTAGGAACGTTAATAGAATTCACAGGCGTGACTTCAATAGTACATGACTCATGGCAGGCTTCACTCCATGATTTTATCTGCCCTGTCTCCCAGTCAAAAATGGGATTGTGGGCACGTAACCATGGATACCCTAACACCAACTGTGAAGAGGGAGAGGTGATGACCTGGAACCGAATGGTTTCATAGTGTAGAACCCCTGTGTACATGTGTAGCGGTGCAGTCTCGTGAGTAACAACAGGAGATATCAATGGTCTACCATCTATGGCCTCAACGGCCAAGGGTATCTCCTTCTCTCTGATGGGAATATTGTTTCTCTTTACAAAACCAGAGTCTATAAAGTTCTCGGCTGCCCCAGAATCAACCAGGGCGTCTATGTTTTCAACTATACAACTCTCTCCCATATGTAAAGAAACAGGGAGAAGCAGTCGGTTAGGAGGCAAAGTAGGAGACTTAGAAATCACACCCAAGGCCAGTCCCCTATAAGGTCTTAGGTGCGAGAGTTTTCCGGGAGCAGAGGACACTCCTTTACCATATGGTCTCTCTTACCACAATATAGGCAGAGTCCCTCCCTTCTCCTATGTAATTTCTCAGTATCTGAGAGTTTGGCAACCCCTAATTGCATAGGTTCCTCTTCAGGTACTTTAACACTCTCCGGTATATTAACTCTGGGTTGAATAGGTGTAACAAAACGTCTATTCCTGTTCTTAGTATAGAGCCTGTCACGAATCCTATTATCTATATCGATGAGGTAGTCAATAAGGTCCTCTAAGGCAATAGGAAGCTCCTTAGCTGCTACCTCATCCAATATAGAGTCTGATAAACCTTCCATGAAGGCCGTAGTTAACCCATTATTGGTCCAATCGACCTGTGAGGCAAGGGTACGAAACTGTATAGCGTAATCAGCCACAGACCTAGAACCCTGTTTAACCCTCATTAATGCTCTAGCGGCATTCTTAGACCTTTTTATAGTATCAAAAGTTCTGCGAAAAGCTGTTAGGAAACTGTGAAAGTTATGCACCATAGGTCCATTAGCCTCCCAAATAGGGTTTGCCCATTCAAGTGCTTTGTCGGTAAGTTGGTGCATAAAGAACCCAACTTTAGACCTCTCTGTGGGAAATGAACGTGGATACATTTCAAAATGAAACTCTATTTGGTTAATGAACCCTCTGCATGTCTTAGAATCCCCTCCATACCTAGGAGGAGGCGTTAAATGTGCTGTAGCGTTAGGCATAGTCGATACTTCAGGAAGCAGGGGTGCAGGAGGGTTAGGTGCGGTTGCTGGAATGGTTCTAGCTAAGAGCGTCTGGAGAGCCTGAGCTATTTGATCCATACGGTGATCCTGCTCTACAAATCTAGCCTCATGGGTCGCCATCTGTTGAGCTAAATCTGCGGGGTCCATGGCCCTATCGTAATGTAACGAGTATATACCCCTACACGCAGGATCCAGCCTAACAGAAGACAGTACAGAGGAGAGATACGTCTACCGGACCTTAGAGTGGCCGGACTCGACGTAATAGGATAAGACAGAGTCAGGAACGATCCGAGGTCAAGGGCACAAAGAGACAGCGTAAACGAAAACTAGCCGGGGACTGGTACACAGGAATCAGCAAGCCGGTAAACAGTACAGAAAAGGATAAAGCGAAAACGAAGTCAGAATACAAAGCCAAGGTCAAATACGGAGAAACACAACTGAACACAACAAGCACTAAAGGGAACTGTAGCAGAAACCACGATAGGGCAAGGAACTAAGGGAAAAGGGTAAGTATAAGTAGCCTTCAAACTAATGTGATTGGCTCCTGTCACTTCCACTCCCCCAACAGGTAAGTGTATGGGGTGATTGGCATGACAGGAGCCAATGGGAGCCTTTTTGCAATTTAGGCTCCCACTGTCTCTTTAAGAGCGCGCCCGAGATTCGCGGCGCGCTCTTAGCTGCAGGCGGGACACGTGACCGCTTCTCGCGGTCACTGCCCGCCTTCCTGTCAGAACAGTCGGACGAGCCGCGCGCGGCTCGTGCAGCCGCAGGACCGCGCGCGGCTTGAAGAGAGGACCGCGTCCGGCCCCCGGATAAGGTAAGTACCGCTACAGGGGTGAAGTTTAGCCTTCCTGCGGTCTCCCCTTTTTCCCACTCTCTGGCAGGTATCGCAGGTCGTGCAATATCTGCGTACTTCCTGGCTAATCCCTGGCCAGAAGAAACTCTGGGTCAGCCTGTACCTGGTGCGACTAACCCCTAGATGTCCGGATAGCGGAATATCATGCGCTATCCGGAGTAATTCAGCCCGGTACCGCTGCGGTACCACTAATTGTCTCATCACTATCGGGTCTGACCCCGTAATCTGCTTGCTTGTTTCCCTGTACAAAAGTTGTTAATCGCAGATAAATCTCTCTCCCTCCCCCCCGGGGGAGCCCGTGACAACCTTGTCCCTATACACCTGAAGCGTGGGATCTGTTGCAACTTCAGCTACAAATTCATTAGGTGGGGCCCAGGGGACACATTCTAGAGGGGGGGGTAGGATTGCTTACCTGGACCGGCAGTGTGTTGTGGTCCTGGGTGCGGGCCTGTTGTCGGGTGACTACAGGGTTGACCTCCCCTGTGGTGGGCGACTGGGGCTCAAAAGCAGAAGTGAGCCTCCCCAGATCGTTCCCCAATAAAACCTCCGCCGGTAAATGCGGCATCAACCCCACCTCCACGTCCCCTGCGCCCGCTTCCCAATGTAAATGTACCCTTGCTGTAGGTAGCCGGTACACCGCTCCCCCGGCTACCCGGACGGCAACAGTTTTGTTCAGTTTTGCCTGATCTGAAATCAGGTGGCTCTGTACCAAAGTGATGGTGGCTCCCGAATCTCGTAAACCACGGACTGCTGTACCATTCAGATATACGGTCTGTCGATGATGCTGTAGATTGTCCACATTGGCCTGGACAGGATCTGCCTCGTGCAGTATCTCCCATTGTTCCACAGTGGTAATGGGGACTGCGGAACCATACGGGGTGGCAACTAGGTCCTGGTAGTGGTGGGCTGCGGCTGCCCTGGGTGGGGGTGGGCCTGGACGAATCCAGGTGGAACGGTCCCGCAGCTGGGGGTATTCCCTTTTATAATGTCCCCACTTCTGGCAGTGATGACAGGGGCCAGCGGTGGGTTGTCGGAACCGGGGCTGTGCAGCGGGTGGTGGGGGTGGTGGTAGTGGTCTCGGTGGAGCTGGGGTGTAGGTGGTTCCCCCGAATGTTTTAAAAGTTGCTTTTGGAGTTGCAGGTTTTTGTTGCCTGCGTGCATCCAGGTAGTCATCTGCTTTTCTAGCAGCCTCGGTGAGGGAGGTAGGGTTTCTGTCCCTTACCCATTCCTGGACCTCACTGGTTACTCCCTCATAGAACTGCTCCATCAGCAACATCTGTATTACATCCTCCATAGAACGTGCCTTGCTAGCTTGCACCCACCCGAGTGCTGCCCTCTGTAATCGGCATGCCCACTCTGCGTGCGAGTCCTTCTCTGCTTTCTTTAAATCCCGGAATCTCCGCCGGTATGCCTCGGGTGTTATAGCATACCTGGCGAGTATAATTTCTTTTTACTTTACTGTAATTCCGTATTTCGTCATTAGGTACAGTCCGATATGCCTCTGCTGCCCTCCCGGTTAACCTTCCGGCCAAAATAGGTACCCAGTCCTCTGTGTTAATTTTATGCAGTGCACACAGTCTCTCAAAGTCTTGCAGGAAAGCGTCTATATCTTCCTCTGCCTCCACATATGTTTTAAAAGCCTGGTACGGTATTTTAGGCTTACCTTCCTGTGGCACACTACTTGCAGAGCTTTGTTCTGGAACTGTTGTCGCCTGTGTCCTTAGGATGAATTCTTGTACCTCGGACACTGTCCTGGTAATAATTTCTGCTGGGGGGTTTTCCCCATAAAGGGATAGCCTGAACTGAACCTGCCTCTGGAATTCCAATCCTTGTGGTGTTCCTCCCGGCTCCCTCTGTGCCGGAACTGAATCGCCCTCCATTCTGTACTCTGCCATGAGTTCTGTAACAAGTACTGCTTTCTTCTTATTGCTGGCTTGTATACCCCTTGCCTCTAGGAGGTCCTTTAGCGTGGAGCGTTTTAGCGCAGAAAAATCAATCTCCATCCGTACTCCATTTACGCTTGTTCCTCTGTGAGTTTGGATCCCAGCGCTGCCAACCAATGTAGCGGAGAGCCGATCTTTCACAGCTATTCTCCACTAGAGATCCCAGTGAGGCTCAGGAACAAGGTGATGATAAGTCCACAGGCAAGGTTTCTAGCAGGTAGAGTAATACAGCAATATCCCCATCGCAATCCCAATAACTGGACGACACACAGTTTCAGGAGTAGTACTGACAAGCTTTATTCCACAGTTCCTTATAAAGCCCTCTCCCATGCAAGGGAGGAGGTTCTATCACTTAAGACATTATCCAATCTGGGAACAGTAACCTCCCACACATCTCCTCCCCTCCTCTAGCATCATAATCCCCTTATCATGTACATGAATTTCCACAGTTTCTGGATGTACCCCTAAACATAGGGGTACCCCTTTAAGAATGGTATCCCCTGGTAGCCCTGATCTGGGTGAGCAACATACTCAAAAATCACCCAGATCGGACCAGGGGTTCGGGAGTTATGGCAAGGTGTAGTTTTGACCGACCGCTGGGACAAAGTGTCCGAAAACAGTTCCATGTATTTTGGCCCTGCGGTCGGTCACAAACAGGAGAATACAAACAGGTGAATTATTGCTGTTAAGTAGCCTGACGAGGATTCGGATGAATCCCCTAGTTCGTGGGGTTCTTTCTACCGAATGGCGGGCCGTTCGGTAGTTTCCCCACGAAGTATTGGGAGTCTGGAGGTCTCAGCGGTGTTTGCCTAGTCAAGTGTCCGATTTCGGTTCCAGACACTCGACGGCAAAACACCGCTGTTCGGCAGTTTAAGATGGCCGCCGCCACGTGTTCGTATCCCGAATGGCGGCCACCCAGAGAACAAAGACCACACTGTACGAATAGGTAATTACCCGTTTGCAACATTGTTGCAAACGGTAATTGAAGGCACACGTTACACAGGGTGGTCTGGTTGTTCGGTAGTTTCATTCCCTTGTTTTATTCGAATGTTTCTACCGAACAACCAGAGGAATACAGTAGTTCACACACATCAAACTAGCAATATAAACAAATACAATTATTCCCATGCATGTTGTAGGACAGCCCAGTACCATTCCGCTACAGCTCATCTGTCTGAACAGGCCTCGAACGCTTCACTCCGTGGGTATCCCGCAGTGGCTAACCCACTACATCTCCCACAACAGACTTTTGCCTGTGGAGACAGACGCTATCCCTGATAATTCTTACATACATCACAAATATACATTATCACAATTTTATGTCTCGCAAAAGGGAAAAAACTTATTTTATGGGGGCGGAGCCTAGCCGTCAAGCTGGATAGACTCACTGAGCCACAGCTCCGGCTCACAAGCACCGAAAAACGGGGTATTTACCCCAAAAATCCATAGGAACACCAGCGAGAGGGCAGGCACACAACCAGGGATACCTGGGGACATCCACAGACACCCGACTCACGCTTTATAATGCCCGGGAACCCGAGCAAGCAGATGGGGCCTACTCACGGTCGAGCCGAGGAGAGGCGGCCGCTCTCTAGTATGCCAAAACCTGGAGTGGGCACCTCAGCGAACCCCCTGCATATCCCCCCCCCCGCTTGGACCGGTGGGGGTTATCCCGGTCCACACTGGACATCTGGGGCACCCGACCACCCTGTCCCCAGCGATTCAACTCCACGTGGCTCAGGCAAAATGGCGACTGGCGGCACCACGCTCACCCAGCACAGGTCGCAGGAACCACTGGGACTACCGGACCTATCTCAGCGACTAGATGCCGTCTTCGCTAAGTTCTGGGACAAGCTGCAGAGACGGCAACAGAGATCCCGTCCCGAGCCGACCCTACCAAAGCCGGTCAGGGAGCGGAACCACAGGTCACGGGAGGCGAGGGGGAAGCCCTCGGGCGCACGACCGCCGCACAAGCTACTTCACCCACACCCTGGCCCACCCGGGCGGCAGACCACAGGGCCGAGAGCCCAGAGGCATCGCCCACACGGACGGAGGACCAAACCTACTAAGCGACAAGCATCTATCAAACCCTCCGTTCCTCCCAAAAGTGGAGATTACTCGAACCCAAAGGGCAACCGAGTAAGTGGACGAGAGATGCCGGACTGCACGCAAGCCCGGGGCTGGAGGGACACCCTCCCTCGCACCTACAACGCGGTAACCTGCGGACTCCCACTGATGAACCCAAGCTGCCTCCTGAGAGAAGGTGTCGGATAATGGAAACACCAACCGACACATCCTGACTGTGCCGGGAACCGGGCACTACACAGCATAGACTTTGCCACGCCACTTACCAAGCACATGGACTGTACCGGGCAGCTGGACACTTGTACGAACCCCAGATGACAGTGTCTATTTATTATGTGGCTCATCTAAGGTTCACTAACTTCTAAATAACATATTGTCTTTTACACATGTTAGCTAATCTCTACCCAGACTGTCTACCTTGCTCTACCAGCATGTCACTTAAATACTTCACCTCTCATGCACTGTCATACGCCTAGTGTTAGCTATTTTAATGTTGTCTGAATATGCCTTTATTTAATTAATAGCAACTACGTGAATTTTGAAGGGTAGTATACAGTAACTAACGCATGCACAGCCTGGTAGATATTATTGGTTTAATAATATCAAAAATCAATTGCTTACTCACTCAGTCCCCGTTCACTGCAACAGATGTCAGAATTTTAATTTAAATAATTTTTCTTGTATTGGGATCGAAAAGGTGTCTCTAGATGGGAGAGGTGGGGACTTAGTTTTAAAATTAAGACAAAGGGAAGGCTTTTGGATCCATACCTTAAAAACAATGCAACCAGAAGGTATGAATGTAGATTTTGACATGGCATGTTTTCTGTAAATGAATATCTTTTTCCAAATGTTATACTTATATTTTGTATTTTTTATTTATTATTTTTTTTCCTTTGATATCATTTTTATTTTCTGAAAATTGGAGATGTTTGATGTGTTCTTAGTCTTTTATGTGTTTTTTCTTATGGATTCTATGATTAAATTTTTTCCTCTGGAGCACATTTGCACCTTATAGTTATAGAATTGAGCATCACGGTATTTGGAACGCATATGCGTTCCATTCTTTATTTTATGTTTCCTGGATATAGAGAGACTGAGTCACATTTGCGCTCGAAGGAAGAATTTGCCGATTACCAGTGAAGTGGAACGCATTTGCGTTCCAGGTAGAGACTTCTGCGCATGAACTAAGAATCACTTCCTGTTTTTCGACGAAGTGGAACGCATTTGCGTTCCACGCAGAGACGTAATGGGACTTCCGGGTTTACGAAAAAGAGGCTTGGAACGCACGCGCCCGTTTCGAGCGCGAAAATGAGGAAATCGGATGGAAGGAATTTTCTACAGCTGGCTCCGATTGAAGAAACCTCCAGGATTGGCTGTTTTTGTGTTTAAGGCAGGGTATTTAAGTATTGTAATGTATGTATTATGTATATTTTGATGCCACAAGCCCCTGACGAAGTCTGAATAGACGAAACGCGTAGGGTGGCAAGCTTTATTTTACTATTTATTTAATTTTTTTCACTGTGCAATTTCTTCATCTCGGATGTCTTTGGGACTGTCTGATGATAAAATCGTTCCTTTGATGGAAGACATCGATGTTTGATTTGAAGTGCCTTTTTACTACCATAATTTTGTAAGTGTGTCCAATAAAGCTGTATTCTTTATATTATACATTTTGCACTATGGTCCGTCTTTGTGCTCCATTCTAGTACCCGTTTTTACACGGAGAAGCGAAGAAATATTTGAAGAGGACCAACTATACCCTGCCTACTTTTTACGTTTGTTTGTGAGTGTGTTTTTTAGCTTTTTATACACGGATTTTTTATTTTCAGTCTGCACTATTGGTCTCCCTTTTGTACTTTTTTTTAGGTTGTGCTTTTTAGTGTTTTATACAGCCTGGTAGAGACTCCCCAATCCCTGGGGTGGACATACTAGACCAGCCTTGTTTAATTCGTAGCCTGTAAGAATTGACTCTACGTCGTTTATTGTGTTAGCATATGCCTATTATGTGAGTTAAACCTAGGCGACAGGGAAATCTTGAACCTGCTTACTTATTCTTTATTTTACACAAAGCTTGCACACTTGAAAAGAGTGTATTTTATACATGTAACCTTATCCTGTTCTTATTATACTAAAAAATGTGCACTGTCTAGCAATTACCCTACTTGTTTTATATGTCAAGCAGCTCCAGGAATGCCGTTGGGGTACCTAGAGCCAGTTGTAATCATTATATGCACTGCAAAAAAAAAAAATTAAAAAAAAAAAAAAAAAACTTATTTTATTCTTCACTGATAATGTATTAAAACATACAAAATGGAAAAATAACATTGTTTTTCTGCGAGATAAATGAAAAAGATAATGGAGATTTTTGTTAAGCTTTATAAATAGCTATACATTAATTGACCTTTTTTGGTTTCCAGTTTCTGGCTGTTGATGTATTTGCTGCTAGTAACAGATGTGGAATCAATACATTATAATGCCCAAAGTCTCGACTTATATGTATATGCAATAATTAAATATCTGGGCTTACATCAAAATTTATGTTAATCAGTTTTTAATCTTGGAGGCTATCATTATCCAATAAAGACAGATTGGAGCACACTCCCACCTTTCCATTCTTCATAGTTTATGCTAGTATCTAAATCCTTATTCCATTTGTAAATAGTTAGGCTTATAATGTTTTCTGGTTCCTTTTCAATTAGATCAAAACATTCTAAGACCAATCCTTTAACTGTATTACCATTAAACTATTGGAACTCTAATTTTTCCCTTTTCCAATATATTATCAATTTTTGTACACAAAGTTAAAACACATTTGTAACTTACACGTGAATCGATATATATATATATATATATATATTCCTCATCATTAACTACCACTGTCACAGACACATTTCTGATACAGGGAAACAAATAGCAGGATTATTTTAGTAATTGTAACTTTCTTGTTCATAATATGTAGAGTTCCAGGAAAACAGTATATCTTAAGACAGGATGAGCATGATAGGGGTAGGCTTCATGATGGAGGCAGCCATGACAGGGGCGGGGAAGGAAGGGTGGAAGTGACGACCATGATATGTGTGGGAAAGGAAGAGAACGGAGGTGAGGTCATGGTAAGGGCAGAAGTGACGTCACCTTAGGGCCAACCTCCTTTTGTACTGGGCGTCATCTCTAGGGTGGTGGCTGACGTACTTTCAACATTACACTATATTATAGCTAATAAAATAAGTCATAGAAGCAACATTCTGGTCGGCAAAATGAAATACTAAACTATGAACAGACCTGGCGGGTTAAATAAGACAGTTGAGAACATTATGCATTTAACAGCCCGTAAAGCTGTCTCTAGAAACATGTACTTTAAGATAACATGATGCAAAATAAACTCACGGAATTGAACCAATTTACCTTATCCAACAACCATTAATCACTCTTCCTTTTACACTAGTCTCGGAGAAAATACTTTGCACATTCTTGTGAGCTAGTCTCCCCCACAATCCTCACTGCCTTATACACAAAACACAAGCTATATAAATATATACAAAGTGCTACAAAAATCTGTATACAACACATCACTCCTTAACCATCCCATCCACTTCTATGTAAATAACAAAATACACAATTAGAATATCTTCTAGCAAAAAATCCAATTTCTAACTCTTATCAGTGGCTCTGAATAATTTCACTGAGCACAGACCTGCCACATTCTCGCTGAAGGCAGACATGTCCCTCCTCCGCTAAAGAGAGGGAGGGGGGAAGAGAAATTGAGACAGAGTGCAAACAGGGGAGAGAGAGAAATGAGAGAAACTGCAGGCATGAAAGTTAACCATGTCACTGCTGTACAGTAACAAGACAGAAAGATAGTTACATTACAATTATTGCGAGCAAAGAGACACAAAACCCACAACATTTAGACAATACACCACACCTAGGGTACCCATACTATAGCAATAATTGAAATAATCCCTGATCCAGTCAGGTCAATCATAACACAGTAATAATCATAGTGAAACACAATACAAAACCCCAACCCTCTATCAGGATGGTACCGGCTCCTAAATCGGCCAACAAGCAATACAAAAACCCCACAGCATGGGGGGCGGGGCCTGGTCACTGATCAAGCAAGACGTGTGCTCCATGGGCTCCTGCGACTGACTCCTTACACAAGGCATAATACCCGAGCAAATAACTTGCCCGACCGCAGAGCAGGACCAAGCCTGTTCACGACATGCCGGTGATGCTGGGGATACCTCTCACGAACTTCTCCGCCACTGGAAACTCTGCCTCTAGGCTCTGCGGCCTACCAGCGACCGGGCGGGGGAGAGGCGGCCGCTCTCCTACTGCCTTGCCTAGCGGTAAGACGCTCAATCAAGGTCCCCCCCCCCCATGGACCGGCGGGGGTCATCCCGGTCCCCACTGGCCAGCCTAGAGTACTCACGCTGCACCCGAGAGACCGACTCCTGCCACATGGAGACTCCGGTTCACTCACCCAAGATGGCGGACGAGCTCCCTGAACAGGGGCATGTACTGCACGGGAAGGAGCTGATACTGCCATTCTCCACAGACGACATACAGCAACGCATAGATAAGGCATTTGAGAGATTTTGGCCGCAACTGGAAGCTAAAATGTTACCCTCACAGCCCAAGACTAAGCATCGGAGACTTGCATCGGAGACTAAGCAAAGGCAGTGGCCTCGGAGTACCTGGCCTCCTTGTGGGGAAATCACACCAGAACACTCTGACACTAACCCGCAGGAGCAAAGGGCCACAACGGCTACTACCAAGAAACCCAGTCAGAAACAAGGTACCCGTTTCAGGCACCAAGCAACCCGAGACCCTCACGGCGCTTGGAAGAAAATTGCATCGACCTCATCTGCAGCCCAAACCAGCGGAACCCAGCGACAGACTCCCAAGCAGGCCGAGAAGTGCACAGAGGGTGCCCTGATACACCTACCATGGGCCACACAACACAGAGACTCTCCCGCGATACCGAGCAGGGGCAAAGGCCGCAGCAGAAGCACCCCACCACAGCACTCTACAGGCCGGGACTATGTACAACCACTAATGGGCATTGGTTAGTCGCAAACGCTGAGTCTGCCCCGGCTTATAGGCCCCCCTCCATGCTAGGCCACACACAGCAGCATTATGAGAAGCTAACCTAGCCTGATACTTACCATAGTTGGCCAAACAGGCACACAGTGCTGTTATTATGCTCCATTGTTTTATTTTGCTTTTGCTTTAATTTCCTACCCACGCGACATGAGTAATTTTCTTTCACCACAGCTAACCACAGTTGTAATGCAGGGAGTCCCATTTTGTCAAGCACGTAAATTTGATGCCGAAGGCCAGTGGCATACTATATACAGTATTAATCCGAGCATGTTACACTATATTTTGCTTAACATTACCTAGCTCCTACCTAGCATATACCTTGCTTCAAGCAATACGTTACTTTTCCTTAAACAACTTGAAATCACTAAGATCTACTGTTCAGATCCACAGTTAAGCCTGATTTATCATACATATAAAATGTGCACTTTTCTCATATGCCATGACAAAGTATATTGATGTATGTTCATGCTATGACTGTCACTGCCGTCATGACATCTCAAGCCTGTATGTTTATCGTTAACCTGTTTCCTATCTTGAGTATGAAAACAAAAAATTGTGCTATGTATTTCAATGCCATACCTATGTTAATATATGCTCCCGTAATTGGTTGCACCAGCTGCTGTTGTGGCAGTGCAAACATGATTGTTCACGCTATGCACAACTAAAATAAAGAATTAAAAAAAAAAAAAAACAACACAGCATTTAAGATTGGGGTAGGGTGGGGACCAGGGATGGTGACCGTGGTCAGCTACATTTCGGTCATTACTGACAGGATGATGGGAGTGGTCACCTCCTGGTGCCATAATAGGGCGCTGGCTGGGAGAACTTCCCAGTAACACAATTATTATAATAAACATACAATCTTAAACCTTTGTGATCAACCTCTTCCTCAATCCATCCTTCTTGCTGAATAGCTTTTGCTACTCGGTACCAAGCTTCCGCTGTACGGACTAAATCATGGTCCAACAGCTTCCCTTTCTTTTCTGTCAGTAACTTACGCCAGCTCTCTGGCTGCAATCTACCGCACAGAGATACGGCAATTCCACATACTTTAGCAATCTTATCAACTTTCTTAACCATCTCCTCTCCTTCTCTATCTTCTACCAAATCACATGCTAACCAACCCTTATTGGGTTTATCTTACTTCTGTCCCATCCTCCCTATACAAGGCGTCCCAGATATAGAGAAAGAAAAAGGAACAGAATGTCTACAGTGCTCGACTGCTACGTAAGAGTGGGTTCCTACGTACGTCTTCCCAAAACGTAGACTAGTCACTGATTCCGCCTACCCAAGGTAGCCGCGGATTGGAGCGTGGCGAGAAGTGTGTGACCAATCACTTCTCTCAACAGAAAAAGAGAAATAGGAGGGGAAAGTGCAAATAGTACAGAGAGTAAGATAAAAGTAAACACAGGAATCTGTGTGACACACAATTAAGACAACATTTCAGTGTAAATACAGTGCATGCATCACAGTTCAAATAAGTTCAACAACAATCCCTTTCCTTTACTCGTGTGGCCGAAGCCACCTCCCTCAACCTCGTAGTGTCCCCGCTCGGGGAATAACTGCAGATTAGCCGCACTACCTGACGGCGACGGAACACAGCAAACACCGGCCCGAGTTCCGTCCACCTCCCTCGTTACAGTGGTTCGGACCCGTAACCACCTCTACCCTCACTCCCGTAGTGCACCTGCGGACCCACCCGCAAGTTTTACTACCACGTGGTGATGGAGACAGCAATGCCTGCCCGAATCCACACGCCACAAAAGAAAAGAATTGGAATGTTACCAGCCTCAGCGCTCGAGGCTGGAATGTACCACCTCTCTGCAAGCAGAGAAAAGAAGTGTCCAATGAGGCTAGCTAAGCTGTCAAAGCGACACTATGGGGAACCCCCAGGAAGCAGTGAGTCTACACTGACCTCCACAGATCCCCCCCTCTTTTTCCTTACTGCCGTAGCTACTCGGCACCTAAAAGAGGTAAACAGGTAATAGAGGACCCCCAAGAAAACCTCCACAGGTCCAACCCCCTCTTTCCTTACAGCCACAGCCACGTGGCTCCTAAAAGGGGTAAACAGGCAAGCACTCTACCCGGGCACTAAGCTAAGGACAAACCAAATCAGACACACCCAGGTAACAGATAGTCAACAGGTGCAGGTAAAGTAAGTATCAAATTAAAGGTCTCTGGGCAAGTAATTACCTGACTTTGATGTCCCCTCGGAAGCAGTCTCAGACACTGGGACAGGTAAATCACAGGGGGCAGGAACATACCGGCTAGGTGCTGCAGCAATCTCTACCGTGTATTTCAGAGGTGAGATTGGACAGGGTCTTCTTGGACAGCTGTCCGATAGGTCATAACCCAGAGCCCCACGTTGATGCGCCAAATTGTAGTAGATTATTTTATGCAAACCAATAAGTTTGAATGACTATCTGTTCCTGTCCAAATTAAAAATAATAAAGTTGCGTGCACGCTGAAGTAAATTCACACTGAGACACGAGGTTCAGGTTAAATGAAAGAACTTCGAGAAAATTTAATGGCAAGAGCATAGAAAATGGGTGCGCAGACCCTTATAAAGGCATTATTACATCACTGGAGAATTCAAGATAACATAGAATTATAAATCAGTAATTGGTTTAGGTGTTAAGTGGTCAGTTAAATGCCCTCCCTAGTGGGTGTGCCATCTTATGTCATTACTGTCGTCATGAAGTTCTCCTCCGGATTCCAGCACCATCTTGTTAGCACGAGGTGTTCACTCGATGGGAGGGGGGCTTTGGCAGCCATTTTGAGTAGTTGGCACGTTAATCTCAAGGTTAGTTTCTCAAGGCTTTTAGTAACTTCACATTTTATTAAGACTAGCTGCTACAATGTTTCACTCAACAGGAACCTAACATTTCCGCTGACACACAATTTCTACGAACAAAGCATTCTTGTAAGACTTGAACTATGAGGCCTAAGGCAGAAATTTAAAGGGGCCTAATAATTCTACAACAATATGTCTGCCTAGCATATAACTGTTTCCACCATGATATGTCTGCCTAGCATAACTGTTTTCACCATGATATGTCTGCCTAGCATAACTGTTTCCACCATGATATGTCTGCCTAGCATAACTGTTTTCACCATGATATGTCTGCCTAGCATAACTGTTTTCACCATGATATGTCTGCCTAGCATAACTGTTTCCACCATGATATGTCTGCCTAGCATAACTGTTTTCACCATGATATGTCTGCCTAGCATAACTGTTTTCACCATGATATGTCTGCCTAGCATAACTGTTTCCACCATGATATGTCTGCCTAGCATAACTGTTTCCACCATGATATGTCTGCCTAGCATAACTGTTTCCACCATGATATGTCTGCCTAGCATAACTGTTTTAAGCGGGAAAGGTCTGCCTGGCATATAGCTGTTTTCAACAGGACATGTTTACCTAGCATATAGTTATATAGCCAGCAGCATGTGTATGCATGTAGCCAGTGTGCTTTTATTTTTATAATTTTTAATTGCACCCACTAGGCATGTGTTCAAATAGTCTGTTAATCTAATCTCACACTGACACATATGCCTGCCTAATAATCTAGCTGTTTATTATTTTCCTTTTTCAACATTCAGCAGTCATGTCTCACCAGCTTGCTTGGAACCTAATTGTCACATACCCACTCACATGTCTATGTAACTCACTTAGACCACATCTTATGTTTTGCTAAACACTCGAGACATGTTTGACTCCCCTGTGACCTAGCTACTTAACCTAAAAAATGTGTGCAATGACCTTCTATGCCTTATACTGGTTCATGCATGTATTTTCCCAATCTTGTACCTGCTGTTGGGGCATGGCAAGAGCTTGTGTTAACTATTTGCACCACAAAAATAAAGAATTTAAAAAAAAACAAAAAAAAAACAAAGAGAAGGTGTCCAGGAAAGTGTTTCTTAAAGGACCACTATAGTGCCAGGAAAACATACTCGGGCTCTAGGGGGTGGAAGGAGTTAAATTTACCTTTTTCCAGGTCCGGGCGGGGGACTCTTCTCCTTCTCTCCTCCTCCTTCTCATCGTCATCGGCTGAATGCGCATGCGCGGCAAGAGCCGCGCGCACATTCAGCCAGTCCATAGGAAAGCATTCTCAATGCTTTCCTATGTACGCTGGCGTCTTCTCACTGTGAAAATCAAAATCAATGAGACAGCCACTAGAGGCTGGATTAACCCATATGTAAACATAGCAGTTTGTCTGAAACTGCTATGTTCAGGGCCGGACTGGCCCACCGGGATACCGGGAAATTTCCCGGTGGGCCGCGGCACCTGGGGGCTGCAGAGGTATGTGCCACCGGGTGGCCGGTCCGGTGGCACACTCAGAGGGGGCCGGCCGCTTTCTAGGCTGGTGCCGTCGGGCCGGGTGGCAGCCTCGCCGGTCCGGCGGCACTTCTAATGCTGAGGACGGAGGAGCATGAAGGAGGAGGGAGGAGCATGTCTCTGTACCATGCTCCCTCGCGGTTCCTGTGCTGGGAATTGTGGGAACCGCGAGGGAGCATGGTACAGAGACATGCTCCTCCGTCCTCAGCATTAGAAGTGCCGCCGGACCGGCGAGGCTGCCACCCGGCCCGACGGCACCAGCCTAGAAAGCGGCCGGCCCCCTCTGACTACTCTCAGGTAAATGGAGGGGATGGAGCACAAGGGGGAGGGGGGTAATATTGGGGCACAAGGGGGGAGGGGGGTAATATTGGGGCACAAGGGGGGAGGGGGGTAATATTGGGGCACACGGGGGGAGGGGGGTAATATTGGGGCACAAGGGGGGGTAATATTGGGGCACAAGGGGGAGGGGGGGTAATATTGGGGCACAAGGGGGGAGGGGGGTAATATTGGGTCACACGGGGGGAGGGGGGGTAATATTGGGGCACAAGGGGGAGGGGGGTAATATTGGGGCACAAGGGGGAGGGGGTAATATTGGGGCACAAGGGGGGAGGGGGGGTAATATTGGGGCACAAGGGGGAGGGGTGGTAATATTGGGGCACAAGGGGGAGGGGGGTAATATTGGGGCACAAGGGGGGAGGGGGTAATATTGGGGCACAAGGGGGGGTAATATTGGGGCACAAGGGGGGTAATATAGGGGCACAAGGGGGGTAGGGTAATATAGGGGCACAAGGGGGGGTAATATAGGGGCACAAGGGGGGGAATATAGGGGCACAAGGGGGGGGAATATAGGGGCACAAGGGGGGGTGTAATATAGAGACACAAGGGGGGGTGTAATATAGAGACACAAGGGGGGGTAATATAGAGACACAAGGGTTGTAATATAGAGACACAAGGGGAGGGGGGGGAATAAAACAGAGATAGGGAAGAAAGAAACAGTGGGAGAATAGAGAGAGACAGAGAGGGAGGGAGAGTGAGACACAAGGGGAGAAAGAGATGTTAGAGAGCAAGAGAGAGACAGGGAAAAGGGGGAAACAGAAACAGAGGTGAAGAGAGATACACAAGGGGAGGGGCGAAAGAGGCAGAGGGGGAAGAGAGTGACTGGGAAGGAGAGGGGAGACATGGACACAGAGGAGCAGTGAGGGGGAGAAAGAAACATAGATGTGTGTGTGTGATCCAGGGGGGGCAACGGGCAATTGCCCTTTCCCCCCCAGGCTGGCACTGTCCAAGCACCATGTGCCTTCACGGACCGGAGGGGAGATCAGAGGTCTCCCTCCCTGTTCTGGAGGCACCATGCAGGCAGCCGGCAAGGGAGGGAGGAAGAGAGGACCCGGGAGCTCAGCCTGCAGCTCCTCCGGGTCCTTCTTGCGCGAGTACAGAGCGTTGCCGCGGTTACAGTGGCAACGCTCCAGCTCTCGCGAGAGTGAACTCTAGCGCTGGAGCAACGGGCTAGAGTTCACTCTCACCACTGCGACCTCTAGCCCCATACACACACCTAGCCCCCCCCATACACACATTGCCCCACACACACACACAGGCACCCAAACACACATTGCCCCACACACCCTACACACTGAACCTTTCACACAAACTGCAGCCCTCACACATTGCACCACTGCTCCTATACCCTACTACAGCCCCATATCCCAGCAGACCCCAGGTAAGTTGTCAAACTGTTCTTAAACGGTTTGACTACTTACTCTGGGAGCGGGTCCGGGCACTCCTGGCACCATAACCACTACACAGAGCAGTAGTGGTTATTGTGCATGGATTATTTCTTTAAATCTATAAGTGCCCCTCCCGAGATCAGGCTCTGGATCCGCCACTGGTGTGGGTGTATATATATATCTATATCTATATCTATATCTATCTATCATGTATATTAATGTGTGTATTAGTTTTATATATATATATATATATATATATATATATATATATATACATATATATAATTATGCCTATTATATTTACACATATATTAATGTACATATATATATATATATATATATATATATATATATATATATATATATATATACGTAATACACAGAGAAATGTAATTGATATGTACCATATGTAATGAGCAGATATTGGCCAAGTCTTGTTGCTAGGTGCATACTCCAGCACAATAACATATTTAAAGTGAAGAGCGCCCCCACAGGACTTCAAACTAAACAAGATAACGTCATTTTTTACAGTTGTGCCCTACATACATTCACCATTTCAGTCCCATTACCAAGCTTTCCTTAATATATCATGGTAGTTGGACTGAAACATTGGTTATATGCAAAGGCACGTCTGCTTAAAATAAATCTGCACTCTTGGTTTTTTTGAAGCCTATATGTGCTTTTTTTTTTTTTTTACATTGGAGTAATAATTTTTAATCTTAAATTATCTTTTCTAACGCTGTATTTGCACATTATGCTGGCGTGACGCATTATGGGGCTGGTAAATAATTTTTTTCCAGGGCTGCTTTTAATTCCCAGTCCGGCCCTGGCTATGTTTATAGATGAAAGGGTTAATCATAGCTGGACCTGGCACCCAGACCACTTCATTAAGCTGAAGTGGTCTGGGTGCCTATAGTGGTCCTTTAAGTTGAGTCAAAGAGTATGATAGTTGAGTGTTAGTCCCAGAGTGTCTTGAATATCTGTCCTGGATCTCTCTCAATCTCCGTCCTGGATCTCCTCATCTGAATCGCTCTCTCTTCCCTTGGTCCTTACTTTTTAAAGGGCCAAACTTTCTGTATTTTATTAGTTGATCTGACAAATAGGAAACTGTAGGTGTGTCTAGTTTATCTAGTATTACATCACCCTTACATCACCAAAATTTCTTGTCCTCGAAAGAGTTAACTAATTTTGATGATGATTCTGCCGTAATTTGACTTATCTATAATGACTAATATAACTCAAATTTGCTGTCAGCTCAAAGGCTAACACCAGACTTTGTGTCTATAATTTGAGTCGTAATTCCTAAAATTGACAACTCCTAACCTTAATTTCACCCTATTTCTTACAATGTGACCTTGTAAGATTTAGAAAGTAAAATTAATTACTACGTGTTATCTATCACTAGTGTCTGGCTTTCTTGGTGCAGCTAACATTAAGAAGAGTATTAAGAAGAGAGTTCCATCCCCCTTCTCTGCGGTGTTTACAAAACGCATTCCTTAGCACTGGCTGGAATTACAGAAAGCAAGAATTTTTTGTGTCTGTCTTGCCTGAAATCCAAAATGGAGTCCGTTCTGTTTTAAGTGTGGCTGGCAATAAACACTTTTAATTTCTATTTTAGCACAAAATGTCTGCCGATATAAATATTCTGACATGTCCCAGTCTAAGGGAGTCCGTTCTATGGTCGTAGTCAGGGGTAATGGTCTTACCTGGGTCTACCGGGCTGGTGGACAGGCTTTGGCAGCTTTGGCTTATAGGCGGGTTGTAGGCCAGTTCCATAGTACCATAGGCCTAGGTTAGGGGACCCAAATCATTCCCCAATAGTACTTCAGCAGGCAATTGGTTCATAACGCCCACATTCACAGTGCTAGGCCCTGCTCCCCAATCCAGGTGAACCCAGGCAGTGGGGAGACGGAAAATAGTTCTCCCAGCAACATGAACTGCTACGGTCTGTCTGGTGTGTGACTTTTCTCAGACCAGGTGGCGTTGAATGAGTGTTAAGGTAGCCCCAGTGTCACGTAATCCTTGTGCCTCATGACCTTCTACCAGCACAACCTGCCAGTGATGGTGGCAGTTGTCTTAGGTAGCTGCTTGGATAGGATTAGCCTCGTAGAGTACCCCCAGATATTTTTCTTGGTTGAACTCCATCTCCAAACAATGAGCAGCTGGGGTATAGGGGGCTCGGTGTCCCCATGGAGCCCGGGGAGATGCCATGGGACAATTGCTGCAAACATGCCCCCACTCTTTGCAGTGGTGACATTGGATCTTAGGCTGGTTGGGTTGGAACCTAAGGGTTCCTGGTAACGAGTGGGGCCTGGAGGGACGGTGTGGCGGAACCAGCCCCGCCACTTGTGCCTGGAGAGGACTGCTTGCCAGCTTCTTGCCCTGTGATTATGGTCCCTGGGAGGTTTGGCCCTTGAAACAGATTTGGGCCTAATGGATTTTTCTTGTGCTGCTGCTGGCCCTTTAACTTCCAGAGAAAGGATTTGTACTTTTAAATTGGCACTTCGAATGCCGTCGAAGTGCCGAAGTAGTCGAAGTGGCCGCCATTCGAAAAACGAACACGTGGTGGCGGCCATCTTGGTTCATTCAATGTGGTCAGCAGTATGTGTAGCCAAATTCATGGAACTGAAATCGGTTACACAGTTCCGCGAACACCGCTGAGCCTTACCTTCTCCCACAATGATTTTGCAGCCGCAGAGACTAAGTCCCGTTCGAAGATTCGAACGCACGTTCTGTCAGGGTATTTATATCGGCAGACATTTTGTGCTATGATAGAAATACAAAGTATATATTCTGAAGTCAATCTGAACAGACCAGACTCCATTTTGTTATTTTCAAGTTAACAAAGAGACACAGAATTTCTATCCCTTCTCTAAAACTAACCGCTTTCCCAGAGCTGAATGGAATGTGTAGTATAAACAAACCAAATAGATAAAGAAATGAGAACGGGGGATGGATAGACTGTCTAAAATGCTAATGGAATAGAATAAATTCTAAACCCAGACATAGGTGACAGAGGAGATTAAATAATTTCATTTTACTTTCTATATCTAACAGATTCCCATTGTATTTAGGGGTCATTTGTAGTATTACAAACTGTCATATTAGGAATTACTACAGAAAATGGAGACACATAGTCTGAAGAAATGTCAAGAAAACCATTTGATCTGAAAGGAAACCTGAGTTATAGGCAAAATAAAGATAAGCCAAAATGACGTCAAAATAGCCACCAGGAAATGTATACTGGTCGCAGAGGTCCTAATGCATGATATTTGTCGATACGACTTGCTGTCCTAGACCGGGAGACCCACACATGGGATGAATGACTGTTACCAGAAAGGGCGATAGAGCAGGATGGGGACCCGACGGGCCACAGTAGACACACATATATATTTGGGAACGGGAGACTGTGTAGTGAGAAACAGTGATCTATAGTCACTAGCTGAGAGACAATGTCCCGTACACCCAGGCCCCCTAGGACCCCCCACAACTACGCGACGCAGAAGGCATGCGCCTCCCCTTACTCCAACGGTGAAGCCCGGGGACAAGATGCATACGTGCCTAGAATATTCCAGACGCGCCCGACCCCACCCGTGAACTTACCCCCCCCCCCGAGAACGATAGATGCCCCCGGGAGTCTAGGGACCCAACCCCATGCCAACTGCTCACATTCACTCACCGCTAACATACAAAACAGCACCTCTCTGTTCGGAACCTTATGCCTCCCGTTAAGCCAAGACACCGCTGGCCAGGGGGGTGTGCGATAGTTGGTTTATATTTCTACTTATTACTGTAACCCCGCAGACAGGGGAATTGAGAATAGCACTTGCTAGTAGTTTTTGACCACGCTCTTTTTGTATAGTGTCTATTGCCTGCAACTGTGCTCCAAGGGACCGGATCCCCATAGACAGGCGCCACTCAAAGGTTGACAGGGGGGCGTGGGACGCACCTCTTGGGCGTCGCACGCGACACCCCCGCCACAGGTGCCGAATCATACAGGTCTGTATTGGGCCTGACATACCTCCCCCCCCCCTCCCCCCCCTGCATCTATCCCTAACCCATTCCCCTTCCTAAGTAGGCTCGGGACCATGGGGTCGGGGTTTACGCCCGCCCCTCTGCACGTCTGGACGTGTGTGGCGAAACCAGCTTCGCCACTGTGAACTGGAGAGGCCTGGCTGCTAGCCTCCTGCCCTGCGACTACGGCCCATGGACATATTGCTCTATAAACACTATATTTGGGCATGTAATAATTTATATTGCTGCTACTGGCCCTTTAAAATCAGCGATGGACATATTGGGACTTTTGGGACTAATGTCCCTTTAAGACTTTGTAACATATCACAGTAATACTGTCTTAAATATTATGTAGGTATTTATGTGTTCAGTTAAACTGGGGATATGTAGAAATGTGTGTTTTATGTGTTAAATGTATCAGTATGTAATTTTATGTCTTTTACTGTCTTTTTGCAACCATGTGGTTAATGGAGTCTGACTCTAGTCCTAGATAATTGGATTACTTCTCCAATTATCTCCAGGGCAGAAGGGAGGAAGCCGGGATGCATTGTGGGGGATGTTTTACTTCTGTTTGAGCCAGATTGTGCCATGCTGCAAGCCAGGGCCCAAAAGATACTTTTAGTAACTTTTAAACCCCTGTTCGGATTCATGCCATTTTTTAATATGTTGTTCCCCTGAATGGATTGATTGTGGATATGTATTTTTATGTGAATGTGATGTATGGTTTTAAAGTTATGAAAGTTGTGTAAAAGTATATTTTACTCTGTATGCATAATGGGATTATGTGTCACACTAAGGGGAGGGGATGTGTGGGAGGTAACATCTATGTCATTGGTTCTTTTATGCCTCCCCCTGGGTGTGGCCTGTATGTGTGAGTTGGAAATAAAAGCCAGACTGGGTGTCCCAGTCTAGAGTTCTTGCTTAACCCTCAAAGCGATGTGTCGTCTCGGTCTTTGGGGAAATGGGATTGTATGCTGACTGCCAAGAGTGTAAGCCGATGTCTGCTTTTCTTGTTCAGCTGTTCCAGTGTTCGTGTGGTTCCAGTCGGGAGAATGGTGTTTGCAGTAGCTGCCTGTGCATCTGGAAAGGGGATTATCGCCTAAACTGGGTTTTATCCTCTTGTAAGTGAAACGGTCCGTTACAATTGGTGGAAAGCGGCGGGATCGTTCCTACAACCAGAGGGACAGCTACAGACAACACTATTTCTGGATTACAAATTGAGGGCAACGCTAGTATCCGTACAGCGACCCTATCTACAAAGGAACTCAGAAAATGGAGGAGAAGCTTCAGGATAAAGTGTACAGTTACGTACGCCTGGGGTCTGCAATAGTCCCAGAGGAACACCTGTTGATGTACAGACAGAGGGCCAGAGCCGAATTGTGGGACATAGCCATAATAGAAGTACAGTATTCACGAGGGGATCAGCGCCGCAACAGAAGGCAGCGAATCCTGGCGAGAATGGCAGAGCGGATGTTCCTCCTGAGAAAACAGACCACAGAAAAGTGGGTGACTAGACTCGAGATTCTAGTATACGCAGAACTGACGCTCGACGACGCGTACCAGGCGCTACAGTGGTACGCGGCTCAGTGTGTCCCCAGGATGGCAGAGTATGAGTTCCCAGAAGGCGGAGATTACACTGGCCCCGGTCTATTTTGGGATAATAGTGGTGACGAGGACTTTGGGGAAGATACCGACTATCGTTTTTGGGACCTGTACGGCTGTCAGGGTACCGGAGGCCTCTACCTCTAAGGGAGGTAGAGACTTGGTGGTTTGCCCGTCCAGGCGAGCTGTTTCCTTCGTTCCTCGCGGTTCATCCAGTCACTTAAACACCGGCCGCGAGGAATCCACGTCCTTTTCTAGCAGGACGCTCAATACGTGACGTCATGACGCTATCACGAGCGACCTGTCACTCAAGTGTCCGATATCCAATCGGTACTTGTCAGAGGCGTGATTACCATCCAGAGCCAGGGTATTTAAGCTTACTTCTCACTTCAGCTCATTGCCCTGTCGTGGTTCTAGCTTGTCTAGTCACTCAGTGCTCTGGTATTCTAGTTTGCTCTATTTGGTTTTGACTCGGCTTGTTGTACTACCCTGCTTCTCTGTTATCCCTTGATCCGGCTTGTCTCTCGCTTATCTGTCTTCTCGTTCCCTCGACCTCGGCTTGTCTCTGACTATTCTCTATTACTCTCGGTACGTTAGTCCGGCCATTCTAAGGCCCGGTATACGTACCTTTCCACTCTTTGTACTCTGCGTGTTGGATCCCTGTCCCGATCCTGACATTACGACAGGGCCAATGGATCCTGCAGGTATAAACAGTCAGCTTGGTTCTTCGGATCCCAGGTTTGACGCCATGGAGCATAGGATGGATCAGATGGCTTTGGCACTACAGGCACTTTTGTCTCGTGCTAGTAACCCACCTGAGGAGACACGTACTCCTTCTATTTCTCCTGCAGTCTCAGGTCTAGAGGTAGCCACTGTAGGTGCTTCTTCCCGTATTACCCCACCAGTACGTTATGGCGGGTCACCGGAGAAGTGTCGTGGCTTTCTGAACCAGATTAGCATCCATTTCGAATTACAACCCCGCTCTTATCCTACAGATAGAGCGAAGGTTGGATTTGTTATTACTTTACTCATTGAGAAAGCTCTGAGATGGGCCAATCCTTTATGGGAGAATGATAATCCACTAGTCTATAATTATAATGCCTTTGTAGCTGCGTTTAGAAGAACTTTTGACCCTCCTGGCAGAAAGGTCAATGCAGCTAGATTACTGTTGCGCCTTAGACAGGACAATCGAACACTTGTGGATTATGCACTAGAGTTCAGGTCCTTGGCGGCAGAAGTTAAGTGGAACGAACAGGCTTATATAGATGTGTTTCTGAATGGGTTATCAGATGTAATTCTTGACGAGGTCGCTACTAGAGAACTCCCTGAGAATTTGGAGGATTTAATTTCTTTTATATCTCGTATTGATGAACGCTTAAGAGAGAGGCAGAACACTCGAGATAGGACCCGTAGACCCTCCTTTAAACTAGCGCCTACCTTTCAAAATTCTGAGTTCGAGGACTTACGTATTCCTGAACCTATGCAGATAGGCAGTACTCATCTCACAGAGAGGGAGAGACAGTACAGGAGAAGGGAGGGTTTATGTATGTATTGTGGAGTCAGAGGTCATTTACGCCTAAATTGTCCCAATCGTTCGGGAAACGCTCGCACCTAAGTTTCTCTAGAGGACAGGCCTTGGGTGTTTCTACTTTGTCCTCTATTCACAACTACAAAGAGCTCAGGCTTCTGTTACCCGTTTCTTTAAAGTGGGAAAAGGGAGTAGTTAAGACTATGGCACTAATCGATTCTGGAGCTGCTGAGAGCTTTATAGATCAGGTTTTTGCTGCCAAGCATGCTATTCCATCCCAGTTAAAAGAGATACCACTGGCTGTTGAGGCCATCGATGGTAGACCGTTACTTGAGCCTGTTATTTTCCATGAGACCATACCGATTAACTTAACTGTTGGCATCCTACATAGAGAGGACATATCCTTACTGCTCATTTCTTCTCCGTCTATTCCCATAGTCCTGGGGTACTCCTGGTTGAGGAGACATAACCCTATTATTAATTGGGAGTCAGGGGAGATAGTTTCGTGGGGACAGAATTGTCAAGAAAAATGCTTGCGAAAGGTCTTACCTCTCGGATTAACCAACACATCGGCTAACTCTGACAATCCTACAGAGACACAAATTCCGTCTCAGTATCTAGATTTAAAGGCAGTATTTGACAAAAAGAAAGCCGATACCTTACCCCCACACAGGTCCTTTGATTGCAAAATTAACCTACTCCCTGGTACCATGCCCCCCAGAGGTCATGTATACCCATTATCTACGAAGGAGAACTCAGTTCTAGAGGAGTATATTCACGAGAATTTAGACAAGGGATTCATTAGGAGGTCCTCCTCTCCTGCCGGGGCTGGATTTTTTTTTGTTAAAAAGAAGGATGGTTCTTTGAGACCTTGTATTGATTATCGAGGCCTAAATAAGATAACCATTAAAAATGCCTACCCGATTCCCTTGATCACCGAACTCTTCGATCGTTTGAAGGGCTCTACAATTTTCACCAAGCTAGACCTCAGAGGGGCATATAACTTGGTGAGAATCCAGCAGGGACATGAGTGGATGACGGCATTCAATACTCGCTATGGCCACTATGAATATACGGTTATGCCTTTTGGGTTATGCAATGCACCAGCTGTATTCCAAGATCTGATAAATGAGGTTCTTAGGGAATTTCAGCAAGATTGCGTCATTGTATACCTAGATGATATACTTATACATTCTAGTGAGATTGAGACTCATCACAAGCAAGTCAGGAGGGTTTTGCACAAACTTCTTCAGCATGGCTTGTACTGCAAGTTGGAGAAATGTAGCTTTGATCAAACCCAGGTAACCTTTCTCGGCTATGTGATCTCTGGGGAGGGATTTAAGATGGATCCGGATAAACTCCAGTCCATTCTAGAGTGGCCTTTACCCAAAGGTCTTAAAGCCGTACAGAGATTTATTGGTTTTTCTAACTATTATAGGCGCTTTATTAAGGGCTATTCTTCAATTATCGCACCTATCACTAATATGACCAAACAGGGGGCTGATACTAAGAATTGGACTACTGAAGCTCTTCTTGCGTTCAAAACTCTCAAGGAGCTTTTCGCTTCCGCTCCAATTTTAGTTCACCCCGACACTTCCCTGCCTTTTCTACTTGAGGTAGACGCATCAGAGACTGGTGTAGGTGCTGTCCTATCTCAAAGGTTGGGTGTTGATAAACCATTACATCCATGTGGATTTTTCTCTAAAAAATTGTCCGGTACTGAGAGCAGATATGACATTGGTGACAGAGAATTACTAGCGGTTATCAAGGCTTTAAAAGAGTGGAGACATTTATTGGAAGGTACATTACATCCTGTTACCATTCTAACAGACCACAAAAATTTGTCTTATATCGGAGAGGCCAAGCGTTTGTCCTCCAGGCAGGCTCGTTGGTCGTTGTTTCTTACCCATTTCAATTACGTTCTGACTTACAGACCTGGCTCAAAGAATTCTAAAGCCGATGCGCTATCTCGCCAATTTGAGCCTTCTGCTTCAGTTGAACCACTTGTGTCCTCCATTGTACCCAAATGCAATATTATTGCTAATACCAGTCTTAAAATTCATTCTCCGCTACTTGACCAGATCTTGAAGTCACAACATCTAGCTCCCGGAGACACTCCTGAGGGAAGAAACTTTGTTCCTCCTGAACTTCAACTGGAGCTCTTACAATGTTTTCACGAAAGTAAAATAGCTGGTCATCCTGGTATTCGCAAGACATACTCTCTGATATCCAAGGATTTCTGGTGGGCTTCACTTCGAAAAGATATTGAGGAGTTCGTCGCAGCTTGTGAGACTTGTGCCAAGACTAAACTACCTCATGCTTCTCCATGTGGCCTGTTACACCCCTTGGACATTCCTGAGAAACCTTGGTCCTGTTTGTCCATAGACTTTATCGTTGATTTACCTGCTTCCAAGAGACAGACTGTTATTCTCACGGTGGTGGATAGATTTACTAAGATGGCCCATTTCGTGCCATTACCTAAACTTCCGACTTCTCCTGAATTGGCGGAGATTTTTGCGAGAGAGGTTTTTCGCCTACATGGGATTCCTTCGGAGATTGTTTCTGATAGAGGTTCTCAATTTGTCTCACGTTTCTGGAGATCCTTTTGTTCTCAAATGGGTATCAAATTGAACTTCTCCTCTGCCTATCACCCTCAGTCTAACGGAGCTGCTGAACGTACTAATCAAAAGATCGAACAGTATCTGCGTTGCTTTGTTTCCGAACACCAGGACGATTGGGTCGGTCTGATTCCTTGGGCGGAGTTCGCACACAATAACCTTGTTTGTGATTCAACTCGCTCTAGCCCTTTCTTCATGAACTATGGCTTTCATCCTTCGATTTTTCCTTCGGTTTCCTCTTCTCAGGGGATACCGTCGGTTGATGATCATGTCGCCAACCTGAAGAAATTATGGGATCAGACTCGGCAAATTCTGTTACACAATTCTTCGTTGTTCAAGAAACACGCTGACAAGCATAGAAGAGCGGCTCCTGTTTTTGTTCCTGGGGATAGGGTATGGTTGAGTACTAAGAATATTCGCCTAAAAGTTCCATCTATGAAATTTGCTCCTCGCTACATAGGTCCTTACAGGGTTCTCACTCGTATCAACCCGGTTGCGTATCGCCTTGCTCTGCCACCTGCCTTACGCATTCCTAACTCTTTTCATGTCTCCTTGTTGAAACCTCTTATTTGCAACAAATTCTCCTCTAAGGTCTCCTCGCCTCGTCCTGTTCAGGTGGAGGGTCGGGAGGAGTACGAGGTCAGTTCCATCATTGATTCCAGAATTTCAAGGGGAAAATTGCAATATCTGGTCAACTGGAGGGGATATGGTCCTGAGGAGAGGAGTTGGGTACCTCAGGAGGACGTTCATGCTTCTCGCCTTCGCAGAGCATTTCACCTCCGCTTCCCATCTCGCCCCGGTTCCTTCCGCCCGGTGGGCGTATCTGAGAGGGAGGGTACTGTCAGGGTACCTGAGGCCTCTACCTCTAAGGGAGGTAGAGACTTGGTGGTTTGCCCGTCCAGGCGAGCTGTTTCCTTCGTTCCTCGCGGTTCATCCAGTCACTTAAACACCGGCCGCGAGGAATCCACGTCCTTTTCTAGCAGGACGCTCAATACGTGACGTCATGACGCTATCACGAGCGACCTGTCACTCAAGTGTCCGATATCCAATCGGTACTTGTCAGAGGCGTGATTACCATCCAGAGCCAGGGTATTTAAGCTTACTTCTCACTTCAGCTCATTGCCCTGTCGTGGTTCTAGCTTGTCTAGTCACTCAGTGCTCTGGTATTCTAGTTTGCTCTATTTGGTTTTGACTCGGCTTGTTGTACTACCCTGCTTCTCTGTTATCCCTTGATCCGGCTTGTCTCTCGCTTATCTGTCTTCTCGTTCCCTCGACCTCGGCTTGTCTCTGACTATTCTCTATTACTCTCGGTACGTTAGTCCGGCCATTCTAAGGCCCGGTATACGTACCTTTCCACTCTTTGTACTCTGCGTGTTGGATCCCTGTCCCGATCCTGACAACGGCATCCGAGAGAACATGCTGGGTCTCTTTGGCGCTATTGACCTCGAGGCAGACCTACGATATTTAGTTACCCAGAAATGGAACCTGGAGGGGGATTACCTGCGACTCATCAATGAGGCCTGGGAAGAGACAACCGGTCCTCCCGCCCAACAGCAACCAGCAGTACCCGAGGTAGCAGAGCTCCTAGACTGGTCCTGTGAGCAACCCCAGGGAGATGATGGTGTCGTCCATCCTCCCCAGCGGCAGTGTGTACCCCAGGGAGATGAAGGTGTCGTCCTTCCTCCCCAGCGGCAGTGGGTAACCCAGGGAGATGAAGGTGTCGTCCTTCCTCCCCAGCGGCAGTGGGTAACCCAGGGAGCAGAAGGGGCAGTCCTTCCTCCCCAGCAGCAAAGTGATGTGCCAGGAAGGCAGTGTGAAGTGAAGGGAGAGGAGAGCAGCGTCCTCCCTCCCCAGCGGCAGTGTGTGTCTCCAGGAGCTGATGGTGTCGTCCATCCTCCCCAGCGGCAGTGTGTACCCCAGGGAGATGAAGGTGTCGTCCTTCCTCCCCAGCGGCAGGGTGTACCTCAGGGAGCAGAAGGTGCAGTCCTTCCTCCCCAGCGGCAGTGTGTACCCCAGGGAGATGAAGGTGTCGTCCTTCCTCCCCAGCGGCAGGCTGAGTTACAGGGGGCAGAGGTTGTTGTTCCTGCCCCCCAGCAGCAAAGTGATATGCCAGGAAGGCAGTGCGAAGTAAAGGGAGAGGAGAGCAGTGTCCTCCCTCCCCAGCGGCAGTGTGTGTCTCAGGGAGCAGAAGGTGCAGTCCTTCCTCCCCAGCGGCAGTGTGTACCCCAGGGAGCTGATGGTGTCGTCCTTCCTCTCCAGCGGCAGTGTGTACCCCAGGGAGCAGAAGGTGCCTTCCTTTCTCCCCAGCGGCAGTTTGCCATCCAGAGAGAGGAGCTTGTTACACCCTCTCTCCCACGGCAACCTAACCCACCAAGGGGAGATGTTAAGCCCCACAACTGTGCAGATGGGACCGTAGTCTCTGCACTTACAGCACAAGGGATAGGGACGGTCGGTCCTGTTCCCCAGCCTCAGTGTGATGGATCCAAAGGGGAGACAGTCGGTCTCCCCCTCCGGCAGTCGAGCTGTGCACCCAAAGGGGAGACAGCCAGTCTCCAGCAACCAGGCGCCCACCAGACTACTCCCGTGGTAGTGCTGGCAACAGGACAGAGTACCGCTGGTCTCTGCCCCCTCAGCAACCCACCAAGGCAGCCTACCCGTCTCCCACCCAGCAGTGGTGAAACACCAGAACTTGGACAAAATTCTTCCTCACCCAGATGTAGTAACCGGTTAGTGGGGGTGGGCTGCTCTGTTATTTCTGTTTCGTGGGTGGGTTGCTGGACTAACCAGGGCACTGACCGGCAGAAAGTCAGGTACCCTGTTAGTCTAATTGGCAAAGGGGAGAAATGTGGCGAAACCAGCTTCGCCACTGTGAACTGGAGAGGCCTGGCTGCTAGCCTCCTGCCCTGCGACTACGGCCCATGGACATATTGCTCTATAAACACTATATTTGGGCATGTAATAATTTATATTGCTGCTACTGGCCCTTTAAAATCAGCGATGGACATATTGGGACTTTTGGGACTAATGTCCCTTTAAGACTTTGTAACATATCACAGTAATACTGTCTTAAATATTATGTAGGTATTTATGTGTTCAGTTAAACTGGGGATATGTAGAAATGTGTGTTTTATGTGTTAAATGTATCAGTATGTAATTTTATGTCTTTTACTGTCTTTTTGCAACCATGTGGTTAATGGAGTCTGACTCTAGTCCTAGATAATTGGATTACTTCTCCAATTATCTCCAGGGCAGAAGGGAGGAAGCCGGGATGCATTGTGGGGGATGTTTTACTTCTGTTTGAGCCAGATTGTGCCATGCTGCAAGCCAGGGCCCAAAAGATACTTTTAGTAACTTTTAAACCCCTGTTCGGATTCATGCCATTTTTTAATATGTTGTTCCCCTGAATGTTTTAATTTTGGATATGTATTTTTATGTGAATGTGATGTATGGTTTTAAAGTTATGAAAGTTGTGTAAAAGTATATTTTACTCTGTATGCATAATGGGATTATGTGTCACACTAAGGGGAGGGGATGTGTGGGAGGTAACATCTATGTCATTGGTTCTTTTATGCCTCCCCCTGGGTGTGGCCTGTATGTGTGAGTTGGAAATAAAAGCCAGACTGGGTGTCCCAGTCTAGAGTTCTTGCTTAACCCTCAAAGCGATGTGTCGTCTCGGTCTTTGGGGGAATGGGATTGTATGCTGACTGCCAAGAGTGTAAGCCGATGTCTGCTTTTCTTGTTCAGCTGTTCCAGTGTTCGTGTGGTTCCAGTCGGGAGAATGGTGTTTGCAGTAGCTGCCTGTGCATCTGGAAAGGGGATTATCGCCTAAACTGGGTTTTATCCTCTTGTAAGTGAAACGGTCCGTTACAACGTGTAACGCCCGGGGCCTGAACGCTCCCGAGCGGAGATCCCATCTGCTACGAACCCTGTGGGCCGACAGGGTGTCAGTCGCCTTTCTCCAAGAGACTCATTTCAAAGGCACGGAAAATCCAACGCTAAGAGACTCGCGATACCCGGTGGGTTTTTTCGCGAACCACCAGACAGCCAAGAAGGCAGGAGTAGCAATTCTGTTCGCAAACACGATACCATTTGACTGTGCAGACACCCTTGCCGACAACATGGGACGCTATCTATTCGTAAAAGGCACAATAGCTGGCTGCTCGTATACCTTCGCAAGCGTATATGCCCCGAACACCCGCCAAGGCAGGTTCGTCCGACAGACACTAACTAAGTTAGAGAGATTCAGAGAGGGATTCCTGGTGGTTGCAGGGGATCTGAATGTGGCTCTGGAACCGAGGAGCGACACCTCCAGAGGCGTTAGCTCCCTCACACGCCAAAGTCTGCAGACCATCCGAAGAGCCCTCGGGGGCTCCGGACTCGTGGACTGCTGGAGAGTGATGCACCCTGCAGACAAGGACTTTACCTATTTTTCCACGGTGCATCGCTCGTATAGCAGACTGGACTACATACTGGTATCCCAGGAGTTTCTGCCTAAGCTGATAACAGCAGAGATTATGCCAATGACCTGGTCCGACCACTCGCCTGTCTCGGCTACACTTGAGTCCCCACTATTTCGACCGAGGGACCGTCAATGGAGGTTGAACGAATCGATCCTCAATGACGCACCAGTAGTCGCGGAACTCCGAACGGCCCTAACAACCTTCTTTGAAGAAAATGAAACCCCAGAGACATCAGCCAGTTTCCCCGGTGTGGGAAACACACAAATGTGTCATCCGGGGACACCTCATCAAAATATGCACCCACAGACAAAAACAACAACGCCTGCGAGTGGCCGAGTTAACGGCACAGATAGCGACCCTGGAAGCCACACATAAGGCCTCCCAGACCGACACGGACTACAAATCCCTCCTAGAGGCGAGACGGGCACTGAGGGACATTCTCCAATGCAAACTCCAGTACACGATACGGAAGTCCCAGCGCTTTTTCTACGAGTATTCGAACAAATGCGGCCGTTTACTTGCTAGAGTTCTACAGAAGAGGCGCAGAATGTGCCAGATCACAAAAATTAAAAATAGAGACCAGACGACCACCCAAATACCAGATAAAATTCTGGGCGCCTTCCAAGGGTTCTACAACGATCTGTACAACCTACCGGGGGTTGACACCCCTGACGCCCGATGCCTCCAGGACACACGCATAGCGGAATACCTACAACGACATGTAGAGAGGACCCTCACCCGAGAAGAAACAGCCACACTGGAAACCCCCATCACAATAGAGGAACTCCAGGCAGCGCTGAAAGGCTCCAAGACGAATAAGGCACCGGGACCCGATGGCCTACCGGTGCGGTATTTTAAAGAGCTTGGAGACATACTTATGCCCAAGCTCCTGACGGGTCTCAACTCCCTCTTGGAGGGGGGTACGCTCCCTAGGGATACCCTAGCGGCCACGATTACGGTAATCCCAAAGGAAGGCAAGGACCCGACCAATTGTGCCAGCTACAGGCCGATATCACTATTGAACGCTGACCTGAAACTTTTCACGAAGGTCATAGCAACGCGCATAAGCTGGGTTCTGCCGGAGCTGATACATCCAGACCAGGTTGGGTTTGTCCCAGGTCGAGAGGCCAGGGACAACACCATCCGAGCCTTGAATATCATACACGCCTCAAAACAGTCGTCGCAGAAGGTCCTTCTCCTCTCAACAGACGCGGAGAAGGCCTTTGACCGGGTAGACTGGCACTATATGCTAGCGACACTACAGACAATGGGCTTCGGCCCTCACATCCTGGCGTGGGTCTCCGCCTTATACACGATACCATCTGCTAGGATCAGGGTGAACGGCGCACTCTCAGACCCAGTGCACATACGCAACGGAACGAGACAGGGATGCCCGCTGTCCCCCCTTCTGTTTGCCCTCTCCCTGGAACCCTTCCTGGGGGCGGTCAGACGGGATGGGGGCATACGGGGGTTTGCACTGCAAGGGCAGGAACACAAAGTGGCGGCATATGCTGATGATATGCTGTTCTTTATCAGTGAACCACTGGTCTCCCTGCCAAGTCTCCTGAGGGCCTTTGAGGAATACGGACAAATATCGAATCTAAAATTAAACACGGACAAATCGGAGGCTCTTCCCATAACAACGGGCGATACGATGACTACCCAACTTAAATCACAGTATGCCTTCACATGGTGTCAGGAAAAGCTATCATACCTTGGCATCTGGCTACCTGCAGACCTCTCACGGCTATTCACTCACAATTTCGCCCCTATACAACAGAAACTGGGCTCGGATTTAGCCAGATGGGCTGGTTTATGCGTATCGTGGTTCGGGAGAATGAACGCGATAAAAATGAATCTCTTGCCCCGTCTGTTATACTTATTTCAGACTATACCTATCTCTATACCACGGACCTACTTCAGGACCATGGACACGGCCATCTCCAAGTTTGTCTGGCTCTCCAAGGCACCAAGACTGAAAAGATCGCAACTGCGACTACCAAAGGCGCAGGGCGGAGTGGGACTCCCATCACTCCTGGACTACTATAGAGCCACACACATCCATAGAATTGTTGATTGGCATGCCACCCGCACACGGAAACAATGGATACACATGGAACGGCTCCAGATGGGAGGCTCACTGCCAGCGGCAATATGGCTGAGTGGCCCATTAACCTCAGTAAGAACCCGCAAGCACCCACTTATCGGTGCGACCTTGCGAGTTTGGTACTCGATAAGGACTAAACTGGCGTGGACAACGACCCCGGGGCCGCTGACACCGATCACACACAACCCGGACTTGGCAGGGGGACTATCTCCACGCGACGTAGAGGCATTTGGGGACGCGGAATGGGCATACATGCATCAGTGGTGCACGACCGACGTGCTAAAACAACTGCCGGACCTGATCACCGATAGGGCACCAACGAGGCTTGAAAGATTCAGATACTTCCAAGTTAAATCGTTCTATCAGGCCCTCCCAGGGAAACGCCTACTACATAGACCCCTCACAGAGTTTGAGAAACTATGCACGAAGCGGCAACACCTATGCAGAGGGATCTCGACCATATATGCGATGCTGATATCCTCCACACAACATGCACCTTTGAAACACATCGTACGCTGGGAGGAAACCACAGGGGTAACATTGACGGCCCCCCAGTGGACGAACATTCACATCTTGACTCATCAAAGCTCTATTAGCTCCAAACAACAGGAACTCAACTATAAACTATTGACCAACTGGTATAGAACCCCAGCGAGAATACAACGGATGATCCCGGACTCATCGCCGACATGTTGGCGATGCAACAATGAAGTAGGCACAGCTCTCCACATTTGGTGGACGTGCCAAAAGATAACCCCGTACTGGCAACAGGTACACACCCAGATCGAACATATCACGGGCACAGTTATCCCCCTGCAACCACTTCAGATGCTACTTCACCATACACCGCTACCCATCTCGATATATAAAAAGACTCTAACCAAACACCTCCTGAACGCTGCCAAGACGCTTATTCCGACACGATGGCGCACCAAACAGATACCCACCCTGCAACACTGGATGGACAGGGTTGAAGAAATACATGCAATGGAACAGCTAACCGCCGCTCTCAATGGCACCACAGAAAGATACATGCATGTTTGGATGCCCTGGATAACGTATATATCAAATAGACCACACTAAACATCAACACAGACTCCTGAAGTGAGATCGAAACAGGGAACGTGCCGGAGGATCAAACCTTGGGGAGCCTCTTCGGGCCCCGGAGGGGTGCCCGGCTGGACGGTCCGGAGGAATGCGGGGGGCCCCGGCCTAGTTGGCGAACGAGCCTTCCCCTCCCTCCCCTTCCCCCTCTCTGCCACACCACCACCCTCCCACCCTGACCACCCCGACCCCTCCCTTCTCCTCTCCCCCTGAACACACCGCTCCCTCGGGCAACGTACAGGCTTAAGGCATACTAAGTCGAGGCTTTCGCCTCTTACATGTCACCTCGCAAAAGTTAGGGCTGGGCCGCACTTAGGCCCTACAGATCAGCTCCGAACCATGGACAAACACCATGATCCAGGGAGAACAATTAATAGAGGACAACAGGGACTAGAGGCTATCTGTACGAGGGACACGAGGGCCATTGGCACTTGCAGTGAGGCATAAGGAATCCTAGACCCTTACAAGTTACAGACTGTCTGCTGACCACCACCGACTACCCAAGCCGCCAAGACTGACGCATCCCACAGGCGGCTAGCAAGCTCAGACCCTACAGTCCACACCACTGGCAACGAAGGGGGGAAGGTTGACTGAGAACCCAAACGGAACACATGTACTAATGCTGCTGACTAATGCTTGCTACCCAAAGGTGCACTTAGCAAACACAATGAGGTCACACCAGTTACGGACTGACAACTATCCCCCCTCAGTATAGGAAATCAATAAAGAAGGAGGACAGAAGGGTGTAATTCAGGGACGACAGATGGGAAGACAGATGAATGGGTAACTCGGAGAGACACCTACACTGCTGTCCATAGTCCCAAGCTGACACTCCCACCCGACACTTCTGCTAACTCACTTGGTTATGCTGCCTTGTTTGTGAAATATACTAACCATGTGATTTTGGGTCTTACACCGCTAAATGTAAGGACGATGTAATGGCGACTGGGGTTACCCCTCACAATTGTACTATATACTGGAATAGACCCTACCGGGAGACGAGTGTGTATCCTTAACTATGTTATCGATGTTTGTGTAAACGTATCCCTTGAACCTTACTTTATGTCTTGTTTGTTTCTGAAAAACCTAAAATAAAGATTGACTAAAAAAAAAAAAAAATAGCCACCAGGAAAAGTTAACTCTTTCCTGGATAGGTATGTTTAGTGGGACAAGACTGCCATCTAGAGTCCAAATACTAAAATGGTTATCTAGAAGGGAACCACACCCACAGTGTTCCCATTGGTCTACAATCACTGACGAACAGAGAAACTTTCCCTTTAAAAAAGTTAAGAGGAAGGGGAGAGGGGATCATTCAGACTCTCGGCATTCAAACACTGAGACTCAAACACTCAGACTCAAGATTCAGACACTCAAGATTCAGCATTCAGAAAAAGATCGAGGCAGATACAAGGGCATGCAAAGGAAGCAGAGAGGCCTCTGACACTCAGAAACTCTTACACTCCATGCAGAGAAATAGACCCATGACAGACAAGTTCCTGAGACTACCTGAGAACATCTGGTGAGAATATCTATTAACTGGTAATTACACTGGCTTCATTAATTAATTTAAATTAATTAAAATTATCTAGTAGCATGATATATGACTGGATAAAAGCACGATCAGATTTCGGTATTTAGAAATCTTAGTTAATTAAGAAATATATATTAAACTTGCCATTCTGCAGGTGGAGAAGATAATATTATATATTTATTTGATATATCACATGTTAGCATATCGTGATATTTATCCAGCTGTATTGATTTGCTCTAAAATAAGATAAAATATCTGTTTAGGCAAATTAAAATTAAAAATCAGCTTATGGAACATGTAGATTTCTCATTTGATGAATTCAAGGAAATGACTAATGACTGGTTAAATATTATTTTATTTAAAATTACATAATAGTAGATCTTAATTACTTAGGAGGTCTAGCCAGCATTGAAAGGGTTACTCTGTCAGCTAAGTTTTTATGGCTTTACGCTGCAGCTCTGTCTCTGTGTGAAACTTTTTCTTTGTCTCTGTGAAGAAAGTCGTAAATCGTCTTGACAGCTATGCTGTAGATTCTAAACTGCCTTAGTCACTAGGAGATGTTTTTATATTACCATATTGTATTGCATACTCATGTTATATTGAATATTCATTGATTATTGACATGCATGTTACTCATTATTATTATTTAAATTGTTAAAAATAAACCAAATCTATTTTTATAACATTTGTGATTTTATTATATGATATACATTTCACTTATAACGATAAACGTTCTTTGGGATCTGAGAATTAAAATAGTGGGTAATGGGGGGCGGGGCCTGACCTGCAAGCGGAGCAGTCGCATGGTGGATCAGCTCCCACCACATAGACTGGTTACAGGGAACTACTGGCTGATACCAGGCCTGAATTGATGCCGGGGTGTGTTACCCATGCTGGGGGCACCCTGGTGAATCACCAGATACTGAATCCAAGTGTTCCCCGCAAGCGAGAACCCAAAATGACAGGCAGCGGCCTGCGGTGGAAGGGGCAGAGGGGGGACGGCCGCTCTCCTCGCCCCTACGCCGGAGGTACTGCAATGCTGAATACCCGCTCCCCCCCCTTAGGACCGGCGGGGGTCATAAAGGACTTCCATCTAACTTTTTAACCCCTGGATGGAATTGGCTGAATTTTGACTATGTTTATAATTAAAGTGTGCTGAGTTTGAATATGTGATTTTTATTAAGATTGTGTACAAATTTTATTCCTCTGCCTGTGATAATGATATTACCCATTGTGTTCAGTAATCATATCACAGGCAGAGGGGAGGATTTTGTGTGGGAGTGTCTGTGTGTATTGTACGGATTGATTGGTTGTTCTGTAAAACCCTGTGGGCTGTACTATGTTTGTGGATTGGGAATAAAAGAGACTGTATGTGCCAGTACAGTCAGATTCTGCTTGACCCTCAAAACAAAGTGTCGTCTCGTTATTGGGGGATTTGGATTGTATGCCGATTGCCAGGAGTGTAAGCTGATTGTATGCTTTTCCTGTTCGTCTGTTTCCCGGGTTCGTGTGTTTCCTGTTCGTGAGTTGGAGGATTCGTGTAGTTTGTAGTTCGGGAGATTGGTGCTTACAGTAGCTGCCTGTGCATCTGGAAAGGGGAATATCGCCTAAACGGTTTTAAAACCTCTTGTGTGCAAAACAGTCCGTTACAGACGGGAGCCTGGAAGACTGGACTGGGTGAGGGGACTGGACCCCTAAAATCTTGGCGAGGAGGCATCTCCCGGTGGTCTGTTCCATCCACCGACTGTCTGTATACTCGTCGGCTAGGCGAGCAGCTTCCGGCAGGGTGAGGGATTGCCGGTCACGAACCCATTCACAAAGTTCTGGCTGGAGAGAATTAAAAAAATGTTCCAGGAGAAACAATTGCAACACATCTTCTCCTGATACCGCTTGGCATCTGGTGACCCAGTAGGATGCCGTACGGTTTAGGCGGCATGCCCCACTCAGTGTACGAGTATTCCCCATGTTTCTTGGATTCTCAGAATCATCGGCGGTATGCCTCAGGGGTGACGGCATACTGAGCGAGTAAGGCTTCCTTAACTGCTGGGTAGTGTGGTGCATCCTCATCTGGTATAGCCCAGAAGGCTTTGGCGTCTCTATCCGACAATTTACCGGACAAATGGTGACGCATTCCTCTGGGGGTACCTTATGCAGTGCACAAGTTTGAATCTTTCAAAGTCTGCAAGGTACCCGTCGATTTCTCCCTCGGCCTTTTGGAAGCTTTTAAATGAAGGGAAGGGTACCTTCTTTTGTTCTGGAGGGTGTACAACACATTCCACAGTTGGGTTCCCGGGCTGCTGTAACTTTGCCAAACGTAGCTGGCATTGCCGTTTCTCCCGGACTTCGGTTGTGACCTCATTGAACACTTGGGAAATATGGTCGGTAGGAGTGTTAGGTCCATACAGCGTTAATCTCAACCAAATGGACCGCGGTATTTCGTCTTCTGCGTTTGGGATAATTGGTTCGGCCATAGTAGTGGTTCGGTCTATTTCGACAAATTCCCCTATTAATTCCCTGCGTGGTCAGTTGCTGGCTGTGCGGCCAGGACTTTCCAATAAGTCTTTCAAAGTCAGCCTTTTCAATTTGTCCTATTGGGTCTCCATTCAATCAGCATTTATCCTGGGGAAGCAGGACCATCCTACCGCTGCCACCAAATGTAATGACCACCCTGCTAGTGGAGGGGTTTCCGGCACCAGAGATGTCCTTTCCCCCTAGAGTGAAGAGCGCTGAAGTATCCCAAAGCATCAATCAAAACGGTACAGAAGCAGGTATAGCTTGTGTAACGGAGCTCCCTGTCTGGGTACCTCCGCCGACGGATGCTCCTAGTGCTTCTCAAGGACCATCAGCACCGCACCAGACACCGTAAGCGCTGCAGACTCCATGCCGTAGCTTGGTTGGGTTCTCCTTCCCACCCTGGTCCAACCTCTGGATCCAGGACCGTGTGGGAAGGACCTCTCCTCCAGGAGAGTTTAGCTGTATAGCTGAAGAGAGCTCTTACAAGAGCTAGCAGTGATATAGCCGTTATAGCTGTTCCTTACAACACGAGACGAGGCAGCGAGTTGAGGGTAAACAAGGTCTGGTTTATTGAGCAAAATGCATTTCTTTTATACACATTTTCAGGCCAGAGGCACACCCCCTGGACCTGATGGAACACAGGGACAAAAGGAACATAAACCAATGGGAACAATAATTATTACTGTAACACTCCCACATACAGTCAGCAAGCACTCCCCTCTGCTGGTGATATTATTAACAAAGACAATGGAATAACTCAATTAACTCTAAGCAGAAAAAACATACATTTTTACAAACCCCAAAAATTACCCCAAAATACAACATATCCCCACATCCCCCGATAACCCCAATCTGGGTGAACAACATATCCAAAAATCACCCAGATCGGTTCAGGGCTTCAGGACTGGGTTGGTTAAAGTTAATAATGTGTCATCAGCATATTGGCTCATCTTGAAATCTTTACCTCTCTTTTTAAAACCTGTTATTTCAGAGTTTTTTCGTATTTCATATGCCAAGGGTTCGGCTATTAAAATATAAAGAAGTGGGGATAGAGGGCAACCCTGACGGGTGCCATTCGATAACTTGAACCACTCAGACTCAATCCCCCCCCCAACAATCCTACTCGATGGTGAGGAGTATAAGGCCATAATTGTCGGGAGAATCTGACCTGAAAACCCAAAAGCTTTTAAAGTTGACTGCATAAAATTCCAGCTAACCCTATCAAATGCCTTTTCTCCGTCTAAGGCCATCGTTAAGAATGGAGTTTTACTCACATGAACTTTTGTAAATATATTTAGAATCTTCCTAATATGATTAGAGGACATCCTTCTTGGTATGAAACCCACCTGATCCTCTGCAATCAAAGAGGAGATTATATTCTTAATTCTTTTAGCAATAATTGAGGCATAAATGTTATAGTCATTATTTAATAGGGCTATTGGCCGATAATTAGTTATTTCTTCTGGATTTTTATTGTTTTTTAAAATAGGGAGAATGTTAGCTGCCAACATTTCTTTTGGTAGTTTGCCTGTATTCATAGCTAAATTATAGCAATTTACCAGTCTCTGAGCCACCCTGTCCTTATATATTTTAAAAAAGGAGTCTGAGAACCCATCTGGGCCCGGCGCTTTATTTTTTTTCATTAGCATTAATAGAATCAATAACATCTTGGAGAGAGATATCTGTATTCAATTGATCTAATTGGGAAACATTTAGCCTAGTGAGGTGGATATTCAAGAAATAATTATTTATATCTTCTTGAGATGATGTAACCGGTAAATTATATAATTTATAATAATAATCTCTAAATACCGCTCCAATTTTGTTAGGATCCAGTATTGTTTCAGTTCCATGTTTTATTTTTTGTTGATTTTTAAGGAGGAGTTTATCTGCCTTATTCCCCCTGTAATAATTCATTTTCATATACTGTAAATTTCTATTTATTTTAGATATCAAAATTTCATTTATTTTATTTTCTATAGACCTAATTTGATTCGATAGAGCTTTTGTGGGTGCAGCAATATTTTTTTTATAGCTCTCACTTAATTCGATATATAGACTTGACAGTGATTCCTGCCTGTTTTTCTTGGCCTGGGCTTCTAAGCTAATTAGGTGCCCCCCTTATAACACTTTTAAATGCACACCATTTTATAGCAGAAGAAACTTCATTATTATCATTATCCAGCCAGTACATATCTATCGCCTTTGCAATCTGTTCCCCATTGCTTTTAGAAATTAATATCTTGTCATTTAATGTCCAATCTGGTCTGGTGTATATTGAATTTTATAATCTCGCTACTAACAATAAAAAACATCCAACTTCAGAATTAAAACTTCGTCTAAACAAAGTACAAAAGAAGATTAATCTAATCGAGGAAGAAAAAAAATAGGATTAATATCAATAAATTAAGGCTTACAAACTATTATACTGGGAACAGGGCGAATAAAAACCTTACAAAGAGATTGCAAAAGCAACATGCAAAAAATAGGGTGGACCATCTTATAGTTGGACAAAATACCCACTCATCCCCAGAACAGATCGGAAAGATATTTAATAAATTCTATGAAGATGTATATAATTTAAATTTAAACCCTAATATTTCTGATATTAGAGACTATCTAATATTCAGATTTCTAAGATAGCGGATTCAGACTTGATTATGCTAAACAAAATAATTTCACACGAAAAAGTCCAATTTCAAATAGACAAAATGCTTCCTAACAAAACACCGGGACCTGATGGTTTTACTAACCTATATTATAAATATATGAAGATTCATCTGATAAAACCATTAACTGAATTCTTTAATTATATCGCTGTTAGTAAAACGATCCCAAAAGAACTCCTCCAATCTAATATTATCCCTATACTTAAACAAAATAAGGACAGTTCAAACCCCTCAAATTACAGACCAATAGCCTTAATCAATATAGATATAAAAATATATAATCGGCTATTATTGCCGAAAGAATTAAAAGAATTATAGCAAATATCATCAATTCTGATCAAATTGGTTTTATTCCAGGAAGGATGGCATCAAATAATGTTAGAAGACTTTTGGATATTTTGGATAAAGCTCATAGACTAAGCTTTCCCCTCCTGACCCTGTCCTTGGACGCTGAGAAAGCCATCGACAGGGTCGGGTGGGGATATCTGGCAGAGTTGTTGACTGCATTTGGTTTTAGGGGTTGGATTTTAAATGCAATTTTGATTCTGTATTCCACTCCTTCTGCCCGAACTGTTGGACCTAATATAGTTGCTGGATGGTTTGATCTCCGCAATGGCACAAGGCAGGGGTGTCCTTTATCCCCTTTATTGTATATTTTGTCTCTTGAACCCCTTGCCATTTATATCAGAAACAATTCTATGATTAAGGGTGTTTCAATAAAAGACAAAGACTTAAACATTTCGTTATACGCGGATGACTCACTAATTACTCTCACCTCCCCAGAACTCTCATTACAATATTTAATGCAAGAAATAGATAAATACTCAAGGGTTTCTAATTTTAAGTTAAATATATCTAAATCTACTGCCCTATATATGAATATGGACAACTCTACTATAGAAACTCTATCCCATAATTTCAATTTTATTTGGACTAATAAGGAATTGAATTATCTAGGTTTAATTATTCCATCAGATATAAATTATAATATGGAGAAAAACTTCTTACATCTAATGAAACATACAAACTCAAAACTAAAAATATGGAAAAACCTGGAAATCTCATGGCTGGGCAAAATAAATATTATTAACTCATATATTCTATCAAAGTGGTCTTATCTTTTTTCTATGATTCCACTTAAAGTCTCTAATTTTTGGCTTACAATGATTCACGTTGGTTTCTCTAAATTTATTTGGAAGAACAAAACTCCTAGGATCAGTCGAAAAGTTTTGTTAAAAAAACTCTCCAAGGGTGGTTTAAACTTCCCAAATATTACCTATAACTATTACGCCAATATGATAAGACACATACATTTATTACAAGATCCCTTGATGACCCAAGAACCTTGGTTTATTATAGAATCTGCTGCCACCCCTACCTCGAACTTGCAATATATTATGTGGACGGAGCATAATAATAAAATCAATAGCTCTCAAATTAAATCCACTATTTTGTTACAATCTATAGAGGTTTGGGAGGAAATTAAAAAAATTCTGGGTTTTCGTCAACGTATCCCAAGATCGTCCAGACTTAGGTTATTAGAGATAAATATTGAAGATCTTTCATTAAGCCACTGGGCAGACACGGATAAGATGAGAATCTCTGATATTATGCTAGCTGATAATATATTACCATTCCAACAGATTGTGGATACTCTACATATCTCTCGGAGGGAAATTTTTACTTATATTCGAATAAAAAAACTATATTGATAAAAAATGTCCTAAAGAGTTCCTCTCCACTTTCTTTTTTTTTTTTTTTAAATTCTTTATTTTATTTGTGCATAGCGTGACAACAGGCGTGCAGCGCCACAACAGCAGCTACAAGCGTTTTCAAGGCATTACATGTAGCAGTTTAAACAGCACATTTTTTTTTTCGTTTGCACAACATGAAATTAACAGGCTATATGAAAGCAGTAGTTTGCGCCAGACATATCTGGCTAGATGCTCATCTGACAAAGACAGTTACGCTTAAGGTGATGGTAGGGTCTACAGCATTACCCTCTCAATGCTGCTGCGTGTGACTAGCATGTGTGGCAACACCACCAATAAAGAGAAAAAACAGAGTCAATTATGTATTTTGTCAAGCTGTAGTGTACCACGGGTTCCAGGGTGCATTTTGAAGGATATGCCGGTTCCTCGGTCTGGCAGGAGCTTGTGTTCTGCCGGTACAGTGTAGGTGGCTGTGGCAGGCGCTCGTTACGTGTTCCTATCCTGTGTTGCTGGATATGGCAATGCCGGTGTGGTTGCCAGGCGTGCGCTCCCAAATGTGGTCTGTGTGGTAGCAGGTAAGTCTCATAGGTAGTCCAGCTCATCGGAAGCTGTTCAGAGGGGCCTGCTGGTTTATCCTGGAGGGAATCCACTCCAGGGATGTTAACTGGGTCTGTGGTGCACACGTGGCTGCGATTTGGCGGCCATCTTACTGAGTGCTGCCTTCTCTGCACTTCATTGCTGGGCTGGTGTTTGGGCTTCGTTGTTCATGTGGCTGTCTCCCGTGGGGACCGGGATAACCCCCCCGGCCCAGAGGGGGGGGGAACAGGACCGGGTCCGCCCCTGCTGAAGGTGCCTGTCGGGCCACGTTGGGCAGGATAGTGGGGCAGCGGCCGTCTGCCCCACTCACCGCCGGATAGGGTGCCGCCTGTGCTAGCGGCAATCTCTCCCCCGAGGGACTGAAACTCCCAGAGCCAGCCTCTCCCCAGGTCCGGTAGCCCGTGCTCCCTGATGGTCGCGTCTGTGGGTTGTTTGATGCAGTATAAATCTGGTACGTCGGCTTAATATGGGAAGTTTAGCAGGAGCCGATCATTCCTGCGACCGTCCATCTTGGCGGTCCGGCCCCGCCCCCTCCTCTCCACTTTCAATCCAAATAGAACATATTTTTAATTATAAATCTTTAAATAAGGCTACTTCAATTGCCAACCAGGTGATGGATTTTTTGAATGTTATTCCTTATAAAATTATTAGAACATGGGAACAGGAGCTACAAATGGTAATTTCCGAAACGGACTGGTGTATTTCATTGACTCATGTGGCTTTGAACTGTTTGAACTTGGTGGAATGCCATTTTAAACTTCTTTTGAAATGGTACTTCACCCCAGCAAGAATTGCTAAAATGTATGAGAACTATGACCCCACATGTTGGAGATGCGGAACCGATACAGAGTCCTATATACACATGTGGTGGTCTTGTCCGATGGTTCGTCCTTTATGGTCCTGGGCATTTTCCATTTTTAGTACTTTGTCTTATACATCTATAGACCAAAATCCGGCAGCTGCCCTTTTGCATTTGAATTGGAACCTTAAATCAAAGGACGTTTTAATTGCTACTCACTGTTTTATGGCCGTTAAAATCTTAATTGCGAGAAACTGGAAATCATCTATCCCTTTTTTTAAATCTCTTCTAATTAAGCAAATTAGGTTCCAGGTATCAATGGAAAAAAGGCCTAATAAACAATACAGGTCTTTCCTCCAAGAAGAAGGAAGAATTGTTTTCCGAACTATTATTAAAGCTCTCCTAAAGTTAAGATAAATTGTTCTTAGGAATGGTGTGTCTATTAGAACTGATTGATAATTAATAGAATATAAATACATAATCCCTCGGCTACACACTGATATATTTATCGGTATATAGGTATTAGGGCAGTGGCGTACACACAACCCATGGGGCCCCGGTGCGAAAACTGATCCGTGGACCCCCTTGCGCGCGCTTACTCTGCGCGGGCTGGGGCCGCAACACAGGGCTGCAACCTGTGCGACCGCGGTATGTACGCCAGTGCATGCATATACACATACACTTAAAGGACCACTACAGACACCCAGATCACATCAGCTCAATGAAGTGGTCTGGGTGCCAGGTCTCTCTAGTTTTAACCCTGCAGCTGAAAACATAGCAGTTTCAGAGAAACTGCTATGTTTCACTGAGGGTTAATCCAGCCTCTAGAGGCTGTCTCATTGACAGCCACTAGAGGATTTTCTGCGATTCTCACTGTGAAAATGACGTCATCTTCCGGCTCCGGTATCAGTGCGGTGCGCGAGGGAGCTGAAGAGGAAGCACTCAGGAGACAGTGCTCCCTCGCGCGCCCGCAGGACCGGCCAGCCGGGTGACAGCAGGGCCAGCCTCGGGGGGCCCTGAGGTGGCCGGCTCCTGGGCCCCCCAGGAGAAGAGGCTGGCCCAGTGACATACATACCTGGGTCGCAGGGCGGCCGGGCCCCCTGGTGGGCAGGACCCGGTCGCAGCCGCGACCCCGGTATGTACGCCACTGTATTAGGGTAAGGGTATCTTTGTGATATTCAGTTATTTTTTCATTTTTAAACAATATTTTCACATAATATGGCAATTTATTCTCTTATTCTATCCTGCTCTGATGGGGTGTTGGGTGTAGTTTGTTTGTTTTAACTACTTCTGATTACTTTTTTGCATTTCTATTTATTTCTCAAAACTTAAATAATATCACTGTTATTTGATAAACTATAATATCTGATTTATTGTTAATGGAATTTGTATAATATATGCATTGTTGAGATACTTATGATGAATTTTTTGTACATGTTATATGTAAAAAACAAAAGAACAAAATTCTTAATAAATATTTATTGGGGAAAAAAATAAATTCCAATCTGGTCTCTGCTTTATGAGATTATTCTTCAGTTGTATTTTCACCATGTGAACAGACCAAGGAACCGTAATTATATTCGTAGGTTTCACACTTTCTAACAAACTGAGGGCTTCATTTTGGATTAAATTGCGGAATTTTTCAGCTTGGTTAATAACGTTCCTCGAAGGAGTTTTACTCTTTTCAGACCTTCCATCTAAATTAGGGTCCGTTACCAAATTAAAATCGCCCATAACTATAGTTCGGCCTTGCTTAATTTTATCTAATTGTGCAAAAATGTTATATAGAAACTGGATCTGAGAAGTATTCGAGGAATAGATATTGGCTATTGTATATAGTTTATCTTCTATTGTGCATATAAGAACAATCCATCTGCCCATCGTGTCAGTTTTCGTATGTTTTATAGAGACTTTTATTTTCGATGAAAAAAAAATAGCTACTCCCCTCTTTTTTTATCTTTAAAGGAGGAACAGACTGAACTAGAAAAATCTTTAAAACTGAATTTTCCCTCATCAACCCTACGCCAATGGGTCTCGTGAATACCAACAACTTGCGCATTTTCCCTTTTTGCATGTTCAAATAGCAATTTCCTTTTCTGTGGGGAGTTCAGGCCTTGCGCATTAATTGAAACAACATTAACCATATGAATCTTGTCCTACTTTAACTTTAGCTTTCTTTTTCCGCTTCCTATTATCTTTATTTATTTTACATTGCCCACTTAGGCCTAAGTCCCCGACAGGGTGCATATCTTTATCTTTCTTAATTTCTGGCAAATATAATTGAGTTTTATATTTCGTATCTGACTGCATCAACTTAAGACATACAAAATTTACATATAACCGTATAACATTTACATATAAACATTTACATATAACCATATAACATTTACATATAACAACAACAAATATAAAAAAGACATCCCTTAAAGGAAGAATGGATGGACCTGTGATATACCCTCTTTCACAGAACCTCCAGCTAGATCCTATTCAGGATCCATATTATGATGCTGAGCTACCCCACTAAGAGAATATTTTAGACCAGTTATTTTCCTTCCCTTTTTTTCTCTTCCTTTCCCGGTTTGACGAACGCACATTCTTAGATTCCAAGAAAAAGCGAAAGGAGAAAAAAATAATTTTTTTTTTTTTTTAAAGCTACACATTCTACCGGAACTTTCTGTCTACTAATTATAGTCAATCTTATACCGTTTTCCCTTTCATCTTCTTCTTCTTCCTCACTTCTCTGCCCATCCTCTCAGCCTTCATACCCCTCATACTATGTGCTTCTATTTCTAGTGAATAATTATATTGCTCTTACACGTATGTACAGTAATTGTAGAAGTCGAACGTACTAATGAGAGACTAAAAAATTGAAAATAAAAAAAGAATTTAATTGGTAAGATATAATATAAAAATGGCAAAAATATTGCAATCACCCAAAGTGCTAAACACAAAATAAATAGTGAAAAAATAAATAAAGATAAAATGATGTGCAAAGCTTGGTAACCCGAGATAAAAAGACTCTGAAATCACGATATATAAATCACGAACTGAAGCACACGTCTGTGCTAGCCGGGAGGCTGAATCTGATAAATACCCGATGTTCTAGAGGGAGTATAGAATGGATATCAATAGATAACACAATGCAGGGTATGTAGTGTATAAGTCCTATAAATTAAATATATGGGGAAGAAATGCTGAATAGTGCTTAGTACGAAATGCCAGAGTAAACAGTGTAGAGATACAACTTAATACTGGACATATGAGAACATAAGTAGTTCAATGAGTGGCATACGAATGTTGGTCGTCATAGAAGATGATAGCAAAGACGTACAGCAAAAATGTAGCTAATGTAATGCAACTGCAGCTGATAGAAGATACAAAGTATCAGTAGATTGGTAGTGTCCATAGAGCTGTCGGAGCACAGCTAACGGTATGTTTACAGAGTGCTGTCAGTGGACCTCAGTACTGGGAAAGGAAGGTGAAAATCTGAAGAAGGGGGTAACGTGCTAACCCAGAAAGGTCTACACAGGCTCCAATCAACTCCGGAACTACAGGCATCGCCTAAATTACACTCGATAGAAAAAAATCAAAGTGTAATGCTAATAATGCATACATGCTGAAGAATAGTGCAGTCCAAATGAAACATAGAAACATAGAATGTGACGGCAGATAAGAACCATTCGGCCCATCTCGTCTGCCCAGTTTTCCAAATGCAATCCTGGACGCGCACTAGCAGTCCCGATTTGCACAAAGCCTGGCGTTACGAATATACGCGGCCAGGTGAGAAAGAACGATTAGACTAAATTAGAAAAATATGCTGGGATGCTGCACCCTAGGATAACACTGTGCCAGTACTGACATACAAAACCAATGAAGGCTAGATACGATGCTATAGGGCTACAAACTGATAAAGCATCGGAATTTACAAACAGCTACAGATGATGAAGAGTGAAGATATAGAGCTAAATAAGCTGGCTATACCCCCCCGTGCCTTCAAGGGCACCTAGAACGAACCGGCTGACTAGATGCTGCAGATTAAATGAGAACATATTAAATCATGCTGGAATATCAAGGTGCGTGATGATACACCCCTTGACGCTCGCCAGAAGGGAACCGGTCGGTGTGAAACACTCGGTTTAAAAAGGGGAAAATTGATCATGATTGGTCACTCAAGAATAAATGTGATTGGTTACAATTGTAAACGTCACAGGGGGTGGGTCTCCCCAGCCTACAACGAAATACAGGGATATTAACCCTTAAGCTTCCAGAAAGGAAAAAATAAAAGAACTGAAAATTGGTGCATTAATGTATAAAGGAGATGATAGAGCAAATAACAAATACAGAAAACTTAGTAGTTCCAAGATAATTATTGTGAACTGTTCATGAGACAGACAGAAAATATATATGCATATAGTAACGCTGGATATGCAATAAATAAATAATAATAATAATAATAATAATAATAACTAGTGCTTGAAAGATAATGATAAAAAAATAATAGATAACCTCCATTCTCATTCAGTAGTTATGGTTCCTCCATTCTCATTCAGTAGTTATGGTTCCTCCATTCTCATTCAGTAGTTATGGCCCCTCCATTCTCATTCAGTAGTTATGGTCCTGGTTGACATGATTCAGTAGTTATGGTCCCTCCATTCTCATTCAGTAGTTATGGTTCCTCCATTCTCATTCAGTAGTTATGGTCCTGGTTGACATGATTCAGTAGTTATGGTCCCTCCATTCTCATTCAGTAGTTATGGTCCTGGCTGACATGGTTCAGTAGTTATGGTCCTGGCTGACATGGTTCAGTAGTTATGGTCCCTCCATTCTCATTCAGTAGTTATGGTCCTGGCTGAAATGGTCCCCTCCATTCTCATTCAGTAGTTATGGTCCCTCCATTCTCATTCAGTAGTTATGGTCCTGGCTGAAATGGTTCCCTCCATTCTCATTCAGTGGTTATGGTCCCTCCATTCTCATTCAGTAGTTATGGTCTCTCCATTCTCATTCAGTAGTTATGGTCCCTCCATTCTCATTCAGTAGTTATGGTCCTGGCTGACATGGTTCAGTAGTTATGGTCCTGGCTGACATGGTTCAGTAGTTATGGTCCCTCCATTCTCATTCAGTAGTTATGGTCCCCTCCATTCTCCTTCAGTGGTTATGGTCCCTCCATTCTCATTCAGTAGTTATGGTCCTGGCTGACATGGTCCCCTCCATTCTCATTCAGTGGTTATGGTTCCTCCATTCTCATTCAGTAGTTATGGTTCCTCCATTCTCATTCAGTAGTTATGGTCCTGGCTGACATGGTTCAGTAGTTATGGTCCCTCCATTCTCATTCAGTAGTTATGGTCCCTCCATTCTCATTCAGTAGTTATGGTCCTGGCTGACATGGTTCAGTAGTTATGGTCCTGGCTGACATGGTTCAGTAGTTATGGTCCCTCCATTCTCATTCAGTAGTTATGGTCCTGGCTGACATGGTTCAGTAGTTATGGTCCTGCCTGACATGGTTCAGTAGTTATGGTCCTGCCTGACATGGTTCAGTAGTTATGGTCCCTCCATTCTCATTCAGTAGTTATGGTCCCTCCATTCTCATTCAGTAGTGACGGTCCTGGCTGACATGGTTCAGTAGTTATGGTCCCTCCATTCTCATTCAGTAGTTATGGTCCTGGCTGACATGATTCAGTAGTTATGGTCCTGGCTGACATGGTTCAGTAGTTATGGTCCCTCCATTCTCATTCAGTAGTTATGGTCCCTCCATTCTCATTCAGTAGTTATGGTCCCTCCATTCTCATTCAGTAGTTATGGCCCTGGCTGACATGGTTCAGTAGTTATGGTCCTGGCTGACATGGTTCAGTAGTTATGGTCCCTCCATTCTCATTCAGTAGTTATGGTCCTGGCTGACATGGTTCAGTAGTTATGGTCCTGCCTGACGTGGTTCAGTAGTTATGGTCCCTCCATTCTCATTCAGTAGTGACGGTCCTGGCTGACATGGTTCAGTAGTTATGGTCCCTCCATTCTCATTCAGTAGTTATGGTCCTGGCTGACATGGTTCAGTAGTTATGGTCCTGCCTGACATGGTTCAGTAGTTATGGTCCTGCCTGACATGGTTCAGTAGTTATGGTCCCTCCATTCTCATTCAGTAGTTATGGTCCCTCCATTCTCATTCAGTAGTGACGGTCCTGGCTGACATGGTTCAGTAGTTATGGTCCCTCCATTCTCATTCAGTAGTTATGGTCCCCTCCATTCTCATTCAGTAGTTATGGTCCTGGCTGACATGGTTCAGTAGTTATGGTCCCTCCATTCTCATTCAGTAGTTATGGTCCCCTCCATTCTCATTCAGTAGTTATGGTCCCTCCATTCTCATTCAGTAGTTATGGTCCTGGCTGACATGGTTCAGTAGTTATGGTCCTGGCTGACATGGTTCAGTAGTTATGGTCCTTCCATTCTCATTCAGTAGTTATGGTCCCCTCCATTCTCATTCAGTAGTTATGGTCCCTCCATTCTCATTCAGTAGTTATGGTCCTGGCTGACATGGTTCAGTAGTTATGGTCCTGCCTGACATGGTTCAGTAGTTATGGTCCTGGCTGACATGGTTCAGTAGTTATGGTCCCTCCATTCTCATTCAGTAGTTATGGTCCCTCCATTCTCATTCAGTAGTGACGGTCCTGGCTGACATGGTTCAGTAGTTATGGTCCCTCCATTCTCATTCAGTAGTTATGGTCCCCTCCATTCTCATTCAGTAGTTATGGTCCTGGCTGACATGGTTCAGTAGTTATGGTCCCTCCATTCTCATTCAGTAGTTATGGTCCCCTCCATTCTCATTCAGTAGTTATGGTCCCTCCATTCTCATTCAGTAGTTATGGTCCTGGCTGACATGGTTCAGTAGTTATGGTCCTGGCTGACATGGTTCAGTAGTTATGGTCCTGGCTGACATGGTTCAGTAGTTATGGTCCTTCCATTCTCATTCAGTAGTTTTGGTCCCTCCATTCTCATTCAGTAGTTATGGTCCCCTCCATTCTCATTCAGTAGTTATGGTCCCTCCATTCTCATTCAGTAGTTATGGTCCTGGCTGACATGGTTAAGTAGTTATGGTCCTGGCTGACATGGTTCAGTAGTTATGGTCCTGCCTGACATGGTTCAGTAGTTATGGTCCCTCCATTCTCATTCAGTAGTTATGGTCCCTCCATTCTCATTCAGTAGTGACGGTCCTGGCTGACATGGTTCAGTAGTTATGGTCCCTCCATTCTCATTCAGTAGTTATGGTCCCCTCCATTCTCATTCAGTAGTTATGGTCCTGGCTGACATGGTTAAGTAGTTATGGTCCCTCCATTCTCATTCAGTAGTTATGGTCCCCTCCATTCTCATTCAGTAGTTATGGTCCCTCCATTCTCATTCAGTAGTTATGGTCCTGGCTGACATGGTTCAGTAGTTATGGTCCTGGCTGACATGGTTCAGTAGTTATGGTCCTGGCTGACATGGTTCAGTAGTTATGGTCCTGGCTGACATGGTTCAGTAGTTATGGTCCTTCCATTCTCATTCAGTAGTTTTGGTCCCTCCATTCTCATTCAGTAGTTATGGTCCTGGCTGACATGGTTCAGTAGTTATGGTCCTGGCTGACATGGTTCAGTAGTTATGGTCCTGGCTGACATGGTTCAGTAGTTATGGTCCCTCCATTCTCATTCAGTAGTTATGGTCCTGGCTGACATGGTTCAGTAGTTATGGTCCTGGCTGACATGGTTCAGTAGTTATGGTCCTGCCTGACATGGTTCAGTAGTTATGGTCCCTCCATTCTCATTCAGTAGTTATGGTCCCTCCATTCTCATTCAGTAGTGACGGTCCTGGCTGACATGGTTCAGTAGTTATGGTCCCTCCATTCTCATTCAGTAGTTATGGTCCCCTCCATTCTCATTCAGTAGTTATGGTCCTGGCTGACATGGTTCAGTAGTTATGGTCCCTCCATTCTCATTCAGTAGTTATGGTCCCCTCCATTCTCATTCAGTAGTTATGGTCCCTCCATTCTCATTCAGTAGTTATGGTCCTGGCTGACATGGTTCAGTAGTTATGGTCCTGGCTGACATGGTTCAGTAGTTATGGTCCTGGCTGACATGGTTCAGTAGTTATGGTCCTTCCATTCTCATTCAGTAGTTTTGGTCCCTCCATTCTCATTCAGTAGTTATGGTCCCCTCCATTCTCATTCAGTAGTTATGGTCCCTCCATTCTCATTCAGTAGTTATGGTCCTGGCTGACATGGTTCAGTAGTTATGGTCCTGGCTGACATGGTTCAGTAGTTATGGTCCTTCCATTCTCATTCAGTAGTTTTGGTCCCTCCATTCTCATTCAGTAGTTATGGTCCTGGCTGACATGGTTCAGTAGTTATGGTCCTGGCTGACATGGTTCAGTAGTTATGGTCCTGGCTGACATGGTTCAGTAGTTATGGTCCTGGCTGACATGGTTCAGTAGTTATGGTCCTTCCATTCTCATTCAGTAGTTTTGGTCCCTCCATTCTCATTCAGTAGTTATGGTCCTGGCTGACATGGTTCAGTAGTTATGGTCCTGGCTGACATGGTTCAGTAGTTATGGTCCTGGCTGACATGGTTCAGTAGTTATGGTCCTGGCTGACACTGAGGCTAATGATGGATTCCCAGTGAATGTTTTATCTCTCAGTATAGGAATGTAGGCTGCTGCCCAGACTAGGTATACGTCACTGGCCACGTGACAGGGCTGTGGGTGGAGCCGACCCTTGACCCGCTCGCCGCGCAGCCACTGACTCATCGTTCAGCCTGACGTGGCGCGCTGGGCGTGGCTCGTGCTGGTGACGTCGCAGGATACGTTGAACGGCCGAGTCTCGTGGGCGCGCACGCACAGTGTGAGAGAGCGCAGCGGGATCGCGCATGTGTGAGGAGACGCTCCGCGCCTGCGCAATGAGCCGCTTCCCCCTGCCTGGAGGCCGGCCGCAGCCGCCATCTTCCTGGGAGCCGGACGGAGGATTCCTGGACCTGCTGCAGGCTCCCGTCAGGCCGAGTCCCAGCCCCAGCCCGCCCCCGCCCTGCCCCCTCCAACACTTCCCACGGGACCCCCTGGGGAACCCGCCCGAGCTCGGCATGGAGGACGACGGGCAGCCGCGCACCCTGTGAGTAGCTACCGTAATGACCAGAGTATGAGCGCACTGTGCTGAGTGACTACCGTAACACACCGAGTATGAGCGCACTGTGCTGAGTGACTACCGTAACACACCGAGTATGAGCGCACTGTGCTGAGTGACTACCGTAACACACCGAGTATGAGCGCACTCTGTCAGTAACTACCGTAACACTGTGTATAGCCGCGCACTCTGTCAGTAACTACCGTAATACCCCGAGTATGAGCGCACTCTGTGAGTACCTACCGTAACACTGTGTATAGCCACGCACCCTGTGAGTACCTACCGTAATGACCAGAGTATGAGCGCACTCTGTCAGTAACTACCGTAATACCCCGAGTATGAGCGCACCATGTCAGTAACTACCGTAATGACCAGAGTATGAGCGCACTGCACTGAGTAACTACCGTAACACTCCGAGTATAGCCGCACTGCACCCTGTAACTACCGTAATACACAGAATATAGCGCGCACCCTGTGAGTGATTACCGTAACGACTAGAGTATGAGCGCACTGCGCTGAGTCATTACCGTAAAACACTGAGTATGAGCGCACTGCACTGAGTGACTACCGTAATACTGTGTGTAGCCGCGCACCCTGTAAGTAACTACCGTAATGACCAGAGTATAGCCGCGCACCCTGTGAGTATCTACCGTAATACCCCGAGTATGAGCGCACTGCACTGAGTAACTACCGTAATACTGTGTATAGCCGTGCACCCTGTGAGTAACTACCGTAATACCCCGAGTATAGCCGTGCACCCTGTGAGTAACTACCGTAATACCCCGAGTATAGCCGCGCATCATGTCAGTAACTACCGTAATACCCCGAGTATAGCCGCGCACTCTGAGTGATTACCGTAATACTGTGTGTAGCCGCGCAACATGTCAGTAACTACCGTAATACCCCGAGTATAGCCGCGCACTCTGTGAGTGATTACCGTAATACCCCAAGTATAGCCGCGCACCATGTCAGTAACTACCGTAATACCCCGAGTATGAGCGCACTGCACTGAGTAATTACCGTAATACTGTGTGTATAGCCGCACTCACTAATTACCGTAATACTATGTATAGCCGCGCACCCTGTGAGTAACTACCGTAACACCCCGAGTATGAACGCACTGCACTGAGTGATTACCGTAATACACCGAGTATAGCCGCGCACCTTGTGAGTACATACCGTAATACTGTGTATAGCCGCACTGCACCTTGAGTGAGTACCGTAATAACCCGGGTATAGCCACCGCACTGTCAGTAATTACCGTAATAACCCGAGTATAGCCGCACTGTATCCTGTGAGTGATTACCGTAGTAACCCGAGTATAAATGATGTAGATTAATTTAGAAATAAACAAATATGTTTAAATGTCTATCTGTTCCTGTCCAAATCTGAGATGATTAAATTGCGTATACGCAGAAGTAAGCTCACACTGACACATGGAGTTCAGGTTAAAAGCACTTCAGAAAATGTAATACAATCTGGTTGGAAAACAGTTGTGCAGATCTTTTTAAAAGCAAAATGACATCATCATTGAATATCAGATAATAACAAATAAACATCATTAATTTGATTAAATGTTATGTGACTATATCAGTGTCCACCCATCAATATTATTAATTGGCTCAGGGGTTTGAGTGACCAGCTAGGTGTCCTCCCACCGGGAGGTGGTATTGTTCTGGACAAGGGTGTGGACAGAAGGCTCAGGCGCCATCTTTCCCAGCATGAGGTTTACTCGGTGGAAAGGGGGGCTTGAGCGTCATTTTACACAGTCAGTGATATCAGGCCTCGTGGCCAGGTGCAAGGTCTCTTATGAATAGAACATTTCATTACTACAGTGTTCTCATGGCCTTCAATTTATACTATGTTGCGAGTTAGGGGAAATTCAGCAGTTCCTAGGTTAGTCATATCTTTATGGAAAAATACAGTCTTTGTCTATTGTGTTAGATGTGCTGAGCAATTCTGTCATGTAATGTAGTTTTAAAATGAACAAGTTAAATCATGAGGACAAAATGGAGGATTTGAAGAAGTCAGGTTAGGAGGACAAAATGGAGGATTGTCACAATATAAGGTTAAAATGGAGTTAGTACAATAATTCAATACAAGTACAATAAAGATTTTTAATAATCCCACATCAGTCCCCCCTATGAAATGTTAAATTCTAAGAGATAAAAACTTTATTAAGTTAGTATCAGGAAGACGTGTTAACCCAAGGCACAGAAATGACTGGAGTAACGGTTCTCAAAGTCTTCTTAGTTCTTCAGAGGGACATCATAAATAGACAAGCTTACATTACCATATGGACTTGTGTTATCTGGAATATAGGCACAAGTAGTCATGGTGACAGGTAAACGTTGTTGGTTGCAATAGATATAATAAATGCAAATCAAAATATTATTATTATTATTAGCAGTGACGGTTGGGAAAATGGACTCAAACTTTCCTTTTACTGCAAAATCATCTGGTACCCCCCTTGGCACACCTATGGCATCAATATATATATATCAATCAAACTTTCCCTTTAGAGGGGTGCTCCTCTTTATGTTCTGAAGCATGAATGTGGTGTGTCAAGAGTACCTTGTCATGTATTATGTGTATGGACATAATAACCTTGGCTAGGGCGCATTTGCTTATGCATTGTAGTATTAAACCTGTCCCACGCTACATCAGCGTAGGTGGACTCGGATCATTTAGTCAATATTAATATCACCACAAACTCAGGATGGGCAAATAATCCTGAGGGAGCTTGGCGTTTGGATCTCTTTAGCTTCACGAGGTCTCCTTTTGGGGTCCTCGGCTTTCCATCGATGGCAGGTGGTCAGGCATTATTATGGCCATCAAACACCTACTTGCTGGTATCTTTTTATTTAACAAGTCATTTTTTCTTTAGAGTCAAAATCAACAAATGTCACTTCTCATGTTGCAGAGAGAGAGAGTCTTGAATCTGGAACAATGAATCCACTGAGTGATCTCTGCAACTTTCACAATGCACTACTGGGTATATGGTCTTGGTTGTCACATTGATGACCGGCTAGGCTTCTGGCCATTCTGACAAAATGTCTATTATAACTAGTGCATATTTGACCCAGTAGCTCTTTGTCACCTGGATTCTTGAAAGGGATATTGAGAGTTAGCTAGGTGCTTAGGAGTATTTAGAGATCAAAGAGTTCATGAGGGTCTTGGATAGGTATAAAGTTCCATGGGCTCACTGCCCAGTACATGTTTTTGGGTAAACAGAGCTTAAGAGCGTTGGAGTACAGCCCGTCTTCAAGGGTTGCCCCTTTCTGTTTTTCCAGCTTTGTATTTCTTCAGGGTCAGTAGCTGCTTTGTCATTCTTTTAGAAGCTTGAGATCTGTAGGTAGGATCTACATGGTGAGTATAGAAGTTTCTTTAGCGGACACCATTCTGTCCACTTCCCTTGGTGCACTTGTGGCTTGGTTGGCAGCTTTTAGTCAGCTGAGTGGTGCTTCTCATCTTCCAGATTGATCCAAAATAATGTGCTGCACCCAGGGCATGTCTTGAGTCAGTGTAGATATTGGCATGTCTTCCTTCAGGCATTTTGTATGCCACTGAGAAGGCTGTCAATTCAGCGTCTTGAGCAGATGTGAATGAGGAAAGTGAAGATGCTTGACATACCTGATCTTCTGTAGCAACAGCAAATCCAGTATGGTACCTTTCCTCTTTATCCGCAAACAGAGTGGAGTCAGGATCTGGTAAAGCTACTGCATGCTCTGTTGAAAGGTGTCTTGTTTCTTCTTTCATCTGTTCAAAGCAACCATGAGGAGCAGTAGAAGAGGTTTCCTCACCTATTTCTGTGTGAGATTGGGGGGTATTTGTCTTTCTATTCACAGTTCTCTTGCTGACCCCCCTCTGTAGAGATTTGTAAATTGAATGTTCATGTTTTGTTCTAATGAGTCAGGTTCCTTTCATGAGATTTCTGGGGACTTAGTGAAGAAAAAAAAAAACACGAGGGACAGCCACCTCCCTTACTTCCATGGGAATCTGGGTCAGGGTCGCACTATTTCCTTGAGAGTGCCCAAAACAGTTCTTTCAGTGTGGTATTCCCCCCTGGGAAGTGGCGGAAGAGTGGCCAGAGCAACTTTTCTTCAAAATATAATGTTGTCAGGTAGAGGCAGAGTTGTCTATGGGTGGAGGAAATTGGTAAGGAATAAGAAGGGAGGAAGCATATAAAGGATATAGATATGGTGGTGGGGAGATGGAAGAATGAGTAGCGGATAGAGTGAGAGGGAAGAAGGTGGAGTAGGAGGAGGAGAAGGAGGAGTAGAGGAGAAGTAGGAGGAGAGAGGAGAAGGTGGAGTAGAGGGAGGAGTAGGAAGAAGAAGGAGGAGTAAGAGCAGGAAGAAGGAGTAGGAGGAGGAGAAGGTGGAGTAGAGGGAGGAGGAGGAGGAGAGGAGAAGTAGGAGGAGAGAGGAGAAGGTGGAGTAGAGGGAGGAGTAGGAGGAGAAAGTGGAGTAGAGGGAGGAGTAGGAGGAGAAAGTGGAGTAGAGGGAGGAGTAGGAAGAGGAGGGAGGAGTAAGAGCAGGAAGAAGGAGTAGGAGGAGGAGAAGGTGGAGTAGAGGGAGGAGTAGGAGGAGAAAGTGGAGTAGAGGGAGGAGTAGGAGGAGAAAGTGGAGTAGAGGGAGGAGTAGGAAGAGGAGAGAGGAGTAAGAGCAGGAAGAAGGAGTAGGAGGAGGAGAAGGTGGAGTAGAGGGAGGGGCAGTAGGGGAAAGTGGGGGACTGCAGATGAAGGGGAGGGATTGGTGGGAGGAATAAGCGGGGGTGGGCAGGTAAGGGAGCAGACAGGTGATGTAGCAATGGAGGAGACATCAGAAATCAAGACTAGGTAGAAATGCAATGGAGGCTGCAAATAGCCCATGTACAACAACTATTAACTGGCCCTAAGCTTTCCCTAGAGAAAAATAATAAAAGGCTAACATGCTCATCTTGTCTCCACAAGCCTCGAACGTTTCACTCCCATGGGTGGCCCATGATGGCTTGCCCACCACTTCTCCACACGGGGTCTTGTGCCCGCGGAGACAGACGCTATCCCTGACTCTCGTTCTTAATTTAATAATTTATATCTAACATCTCAAAATGTAATTTCTACTTATATCACAAATATACATTATCACAATTTTATGTCTCGTAAATGGGATAAAATTTATTCTACTCTTCACTGATAATGTATTTTTAAAACATACAAAATAGACAAATAACATTGCCTTCTGCAAAATAAATGGAAAAGATAATGGAGATTTTGTTAAGCTTATAAATGGCTATAAGCTTATAAATGGCTATACATTAATTCACATTTCTTGTTCTCCAGTTTCTGGCTGTTGATGACAATGTACAATGTAATAGAGCAGCGGAAAATGCTAGTAGAATGCTTGGTTGCATAGGGAGAGGTATTAGCAGTAGGAAGAGGGAAATGCTCATGCCATTGTACAGAACACTGGTGGGACCTCACTTAGAGTACTGGATACAGTACTGGAGACCATATCTTCAGAAGGATATTGATACCTTAGAGAGAGTTCAAAGAAGGGCTACTAAACTGGTTCATGGATTGCAGGATAAAACTTACCAGGAAAGGTTAAAGGATCTTGACAGGTATAGCTTGGTGAAAAGACGAGACAGGGGAAATATGATAAAAGCATTTTAAATACATAAAGGGAAACAACACAGTAAAAGTGGAGACTATATTTAAAAGAAGGAAAACTACCATAATAATCCCACATCATAAACACACTGCACCCTGCCAGTACTTACCGTAATACTGTGTGTATAGCCGCCGCACTGTCAGTCATTACTGTAATAACCCGAGTATAAACACCCTGCCAGTACTTACCGTAATACTGTGTGTATAGCCGCCGCACTGTCAGTCATTACTGTAATAACCCGAGTATAAACACACTGCACCCTGCCAGTACTTACCGTAATACTGTGTGTATAGCCGCCGCACTGTGAGTGATTACCGTAATACCCTGAGTATAGCCGCATTGCACCCTGTGAGTGTTTACCGTAATACTGTGTGTATATCATCATAGACCAGTAGCTTGTGGCCCTTTCATGGATTGCTCATTCATTGGCTAAGAGTGCCCATTAGCTATTTTTATCATTTTAATTATTATGTTCGACTGGTTTGAGACCAAGAGGTGATTCTAAGAGCAGATTTCTCAAGACGAGTTTGGTTTTTGTATTATTTGAATATGTCCTAGAATGCATAGAACCTGTCTCTGTGGAGGTTGTATTGATTCATTGAGCAACCTGTATTTTAGGAACATCTAATGGGTGGATCTGCAATAAGTCTTTTTTTAAGGCAGGACTTCCTGGGATTAGAAACGTTAAATCGTTACTTTGATACAGTATTACATGACTTGTGTTTAACTTTTGTTTTCTTCTTTGTAAGATTACATTTTTTTTGTAATACAAGTAAAAGAAAGTAAGTGGTAAAGTAGAATAATGTGAGGTCTTATATGATATAAAGGTGAAAGAATTGAAGTATGTGCTGTGGGCATGCCACCCGCCACAAACGAATGAAACAAGAACAGAATATGTTTCGTTTGTGTAGTGGGAGAGCCAGGAGTGAACGGATGGTGCACCGTGATCCGGAATCCATTGGTTCATTTGGTTCCTTCAAAGCAAGAAACCTTATTGGGGGGCAGTTAGGGGTGCCATCTGGGAATGCAATGAGGGACCTCTCCTTCCCCTTAGATGACACTTCTCTATGAAGACATGTTTTTATTACGGCATGGCCTTTATATTCACCTTGGCAAATGGCGATCCCACGTAGCTGTCCTATTGCATTTATTATCACTTATTGCTTATAGCAGCCGTTTGTGGCAAAACCTTACTATGTTGTGGTGCTTGAAGGAGGGAGATGAGCAAAACATGGAGCCAATAAGCTTGTTCATTCGTGACCTCATGTAGACACATAGTGGAAGGATCCAGGAGGAGTTATTTCAATGTGTGTGTGTGTATACATATATATGATTTATATAATACAGCCTCCGTTTATTGACTATTTGGATATTAGCATGTTAAATAGAGTGCAGTAATCGTTAACCTGAGAACTGCAGATGTTAATGACATGACTACATTTCCCATGATCCTTAGCATGTTCACAGAAAAATGTATTTCAGACCTGCAGTGCTGATGGTTACCTGCTTTATGTTCTAGAGGAGCTGTTGCATTGTATTAACCCCTTAAGGACGGATATATTCCGTCATGATTCCCTTTTATTCCAGAAGTTGTATCCTTAAGGGGTTAAAGGGTACTCACTACCACTTATTGTAGTGATTATGGTGCTAAATCTATGGGAGACATCTCTTAGTATTCCACGAATCAGCGTTTTAATTGATCTCGATCTGTTAGATTACATTTACAAGTCACCATTAAAGCCTATGGGAAGTTTTGTAGACAGACTGGAAATCGTATCCAAATGAATGAAATCGAAGCCATTATCGGGATTGTTTGACAAAAACTTATATTCCAGATTTTTGGAGGTTCCCCTTTTTGCAGCTTTTTATGTCTGTGCACAGAGTAAAACGTAATCCGTTCCGTTTGGAGATCTGAATGCTCCCAACTGGTGCCGTTACAGTGGGAATTTCTTGGCGCTATCTTTATAAATAACATACTGTAATAATAATAATATGGTGAGATTTTTGAACACCTGTAAAATTTGTGAAGATTGTATTTTTTATTACCTGTACACACAGAATTACCTGCGTTCTCTTTGGGACTGCACAGCCTGTACTGGATTTGAGCTTGTACATTGCCTATTGCTATTGTCAGTTTAATGGGATTCCCAGAATGCATTCAGATTAATACCCACAATGCCCTGCTTGCTGCATTCATTGAGCGAGTAACGTGTGTGTGAATCTATGTAAATATTTTGTATTCTACTCAATTGTTTGCATACACTTGTTACCAATTTACATATACAATATATTGGCGAACCTTGGGTAATCACAATCAATTCAAGCACTTTACACCCTGTTCCAAATTATTATGCAAATTATATTTTTCTCAAGAGTACAATTCAAATTTTATTGAACAAACCTCTTAATGATAACAGTATTTTTTTTTTAAACATAAACTTACAATGCACTGTTCCAAATTATTACGCACAGTAATAACTTTATATGTTGTAAAGAACTGAAAATTGTCATTTGTTGTGTTTGCAGCATATTTACTGAAATCAAAAGCTATTTCAATCAAGCTTATAACAACATTTTAACTTTTTAAACATTTTAACAGGTCACATTACCTTTTAACATAGGACCCCTTATTTGATAGCAGCTTCACAAGTCTTGCATCCATTGAACTTGTGAGTTTTTGGACAGTTTCTGCTTGAATTTGTTTGCAAGATGTCAGAATAGCCTCCCAGAGCTGCTGTTTGGATGTAAACTGCCTCCCACCCTCATAGATCTTTTGCTTGAGGATGCTCCCAATGTTCTCAATAGGATTGAGGTCAGGGGAGGATGGAGGCCACACCATGACTTTCTGTCCTTTTATCCCCGTAGCAGCCATTGATGCAGAGGTATTCTTTGCAGCCTGAGATGGTGCATTGTCATGCATTAAGATGATTTTATAACGGAAAGCATAGTTCTTCCTTCTGTACCAGGGAAGAAAGTGGTCAGTCAGAAACTCCACATACTTTGCAGAGGTCATCTTTACACCTTCGGTGACCCTAAAGGGGCCGACCAGCTCTCTTCCCATGATTCCGGCCCCAAACATGACTCCACCGCGGCATTGCTGACGTTGCAGCCTTGTTGGAACAGGGTGGCCGTCCACCAACCATCCACTACTCCATCCATCTGGACCATCCAGGGTTGCATACTATGGGACAGGGGGAAGGGGGAGAAGAATACTATGGGACAGGGGGAAGGGGGAGAAGAATACTATGGGACAGGGGGAAGGGGGAGAAGAATACTATGGGACAGGGGGAAGGGGGAGAAGAATACTATGGGACAGGGGGAAGGGGGAGAAGAATACTATGGGACAGGGGGAAGGGGGAGAAGAATACTATGGGACAGGGGGAAGAAAAGAACACCATGGGACAGGGGAGGTGGGGGAGAAAAGAACACTGCGGGAGGGACCACTAAATAAGAAGGGAAGTTTTTCATATAAGATTAATTAAGTCTAATAATAATAAAATTAAAGGAAAACATTTTTAAAATCATTTGGGGAAAAAAATCATTTTCGGCCAATGGCATCATGAATATTCGGTTTCAGCACAGAATTTTCATTTCGGTGCATCCCTAATAGAAACATAGTAATACTAATAATAATCGTGTATGTTGACTACAAAATGACAGTGGAGATTAAATGAGCAATTTTCCATCAGAATGAGTATGTGACCATGTTCCATTGGAGTGTGTGTGGGCATTTGTTTTGATTTTGTTCGTTTTACCTTCTAGGGCACTGCTAGCCAACCTTGCACCCAAATGCGGTCATGCCAGGATATTGCATATTGGAGGCATTAAGTATTCTTTGTATGCTGCTTTTTTCCTCTTAATTGAAAAGGGAATTGGAGACTAGCTATAAATATATTTTTCAATCTTTTTTTCTTCTTTTAATTCATAACTCCAACCAATGACCCGCTTTTATCTTTCTTCTTGTTCTAGCTATGTTGGCAACCTCTCCAGAGATGTGACAGAGGTTCTAATCCTGCAGTTGTTCAGTCAGATTGGTCCTTGTAAAAGCTGCAAAATGATAACTGAGGTATGTTTTGGGATTATTGACATGCAATGTTTTTTCATTGTAAATAGTATAACGTCTCTCTTATACCAGTCTATATTTCCTTCATGTTTTTCCCCATTGAGACCTGATTTATTTATCTTGTCCATGACTTCAAAACGTATCTTCAGATTGTGTACAGAAAATGCACTAAAATAATGGAGAATCTGTTGATTACATTATTTTTTCCTAGTGTCTGTTTTTGTGCTGCATCTCTCTGCTTTGTCATCGTATGAACTACAAGTATGGCCGCTGCACTCGATACCCGTGTATTCTATCCCCATTGCTGGTATGATTCTTATGAGAGTGCATGCAAGCCATTGTGGAAGGAAGTGAGTTAGGGGTTTGTTTACTAAATTGGGAAAATAGGCAAGATAATCACAAATTTACCATCCTCGCAGTCTTGTTGGATATATAACTGCATTTTCGATTTGGATATTTTGACCTTAGTTTCCAGTTCTCCAATAACTCATGTAGTGGCAGCCATTTTTCCAAGTTCTGTTATAGCCTGACATCCAGCTCGTGTGGAGCATCATGGAACCTGTAGCCTTTTGTTTATTTATGTATCTAGAATGTAATTTATTAATGTTCTCTCTTTTCACAGCAAACTGACGCGAGAAGGGTCGGTGCTTCCGTTGGATTTTCTGTGTTGCCGAATGCTAGCAATGATCCCTATTGCTTTGTTGAGTTTTTTGAGCACAGAGATGCTGCCGCTGCCCTGGCAGCAATGAATGGCCGGAAAATAATGGGAAAAGTAAGTTGCGTATCAAGGAGGGTCTTGTTTAATATCTCGAACTGTAATGGTAGAACATTACCTGATGTATGTTTAGTTTATGCCAGAGATCCTGAACCTCCTCTCTAAATCTAGGACCGTGGTTATTAATCATGCTAATGAAGTCCATGGAAAGAGCTTGGTGATCCATGACCCATTCTTTAATCAATTTCTTATGCGATAGAATTTTACAGAAACCTTTCATTAGCCTTACCCAGTGTCACATGGATTTTCCTTTCACTTGGGAACATCATTTGTTGTGGATTTATCCCTAGTACCTGTTAGATAAAATGTACTTGTTTAACTGAGAACGATCTAGTGAAAATAACCTCAGGATTCGGACAACCAGCCCATAGGTCCAGTGGTATAACAGATTCTGTGTGTCTCCATGCCCAGTCACCCTTAGTGGGATGCAGGTTATTTATTAATTTTTTTAAACCCTTTATTTTGCGTTGACAGGTGAAATAAAATAGTATTGGCATACATTTTGGCTTTGGCAGAAGCCTGTCCCATGAGTATAACAGTTTGTACTTTTCGTTAGTTGAACATGCATTCCCAGCGTGGCTCATGAATATGGCAATGATCAGGTTGCCTGTCGCTGTTTACTATCATTTTTGTGTTGTAATTATATTTTATTATTAGGTGTGCAATGTTTAAGAAAAAACATTCAAATAAAACAGTGAAAATGAAACACAAAAGGCTCAATTATTCCATGAAACGCTTGTTATTCGTACTCCTACATAATGTGATATGCTTGCCCTTGGGTGTGGGTATATGTATGGCAGGCAGTAATTTTAAGCCACCGGGGCGGACTCCTCATATTGCTCCCCCAGTTCCCTGACCTTGGTGAAGGTGGTGGTGGTGGTATTTCGGACCTGAGATAATTATCTTGGAATTTCGTGTGTACTAGGGTCATGCTAGGCAGGTCTCGACTGGCCCATTTTTGCGACAGAGCCCTTCTCGCTGCTAGATATATCATATCCCTCCGTGGGTCTAGATAGCAGACACCCCCATAGGTCCAGTGTCCGCTTCCTCTGCAATACCCGGGAGCCTAGGGATACCACTTTGCTCCAAAAGGTCTGTACATTTGGGCACTGCCACCAAATGTGTATAAAGCTGCCCTTGTTGCCGCACAAGTGCCAGCATGTGTCTGTGTTGCTTAATTTCATGTGGTATTGTTTTACCGGTGTTGTGTACCACCTAAAGAGTGTCTTATAACATTGCTCCTGGAGTGTGGGATGCAGTTTATTTTAAACTCTTGGCATGCCAAATTAAAGGGACACTATAGTCACCAGAACAGCTACAGCTTAATGTATCTGTTCTGGGGAGTAGAATCCTTTTTTTTTTTTTTGCAGTAAACACTGTCTTTTCAGAGAACATGCAGTGTTTACATTACAGCCTAGTGATTCGTAGGTGTTCGTACAGTAACCCCCAAAAGAAAACCGTCCGTGGACTCATTTTTGGTGGAAATGTTGACCTAGCCGGTCAAAACTTTACCCGAATGGCAATTCTGTTCTACCAAAGGGATCTGAGCACTATTTAGACAACTCGGGTGCTGAGACCCAAGCTATTCAGGAGTATGACTGTTGTGGGGTTCCTGTATAATTCTGATGTGTTTTTGGGGTGTTTTGCATGATTCTGTATTATTTCCTGTGACTGGGGGATTATTGAGTTATTCTGCTTTGGACTCCATTATCTCTCAGACACAGAGGCGCCTGGGAGGGACTTGTACATTTCTCTGTGGAGACCGCATGCTGGGGGTCTGTACATAAAAAGCAGAGTGTGACTCCCAGAATTATGAGTTGTCTAGTTGCTGGGGGGGGGAAGGGCTTTAATTACTACAGCGCTGCTTACAACTTCGAGCAAGGAACAGCGGAGATACCTAGTCGTGGTATTGGAGCTTCGCTACAGTAATGTTTTTCTCACTTTTGTGTTTTGCTCCAGTGTAAGCAAAGCTACCTTTCTGATCATCCACGTGCAGAATGAGTGCAAGGCATGGTTTTCAGTCCATCAGTCCATTCATGCACAATGTTTAGAAGTTCAAACTGTGCCACCTCCCCTCCTGCTATAATGCATAATATAAATACCCTCCTTCGGAAATCCTGCTTCTGCTAACCTCATGGAGGCCGTCTGCAGCTGCGTGCTACCTCCTCCCACTCCTGAAAGAGACTTCACTGCTCCAAACAGGGCTTATGATTCGGGGACATTGTTCAATACAATGATGGCAGCTACGAATTTTCTAAGTGACTGTTTGACATGCAGTCCAGTCAGGGAGAGAAGAATGCATGCAAAATGCGCCCTTAACTTTAATAGCTCTGGACTTCGTAAAATGCCCAAACCCGGGAGGGTTAATATTTACAAATAGCCAAATGAACCATGATTGGAGCTCCATAATTTGTGTTATGGGGCTTGCTATCGGTCTCCATGATGGAGGATATCCATAATTTGTGTTATGGGGCTTGCTGTTGGTCTCCATGATGGAAGGGCTCCATAATTTGTGTTATGGGGCTTGCTATTGGTCTCCATGATGGAGGGGCTCCATAATTTGTGTTATGGGGCTTGCTATTGGTCTCCATGATGGAGGATATCCATAATTTGTGTTATGGGGCTTGCTATTGGTCTCCATGATGGAGGATATCCATAATTTGTGTTATGGGGCTTGCTATTGGTCTCCATGATGGAGGGGCTCCATAATTTGTGTTATGGGGCTTGCTATTGGTCTCCATTTTATTTCCTGCTGAAATGCTTCTCTTGATGTAGATGAATACTTTTGCATTGCTGTAAAACGGTTTATTTATTTTTTTCTTCACAGGAGGTCAAAGTTAACTGGGCAACTACACCAAGTAGCCAGAAAAAAGACACTTCCAGTAAGTATTCTTTCTTATTGACGTTTTAGTGGTAACTCATCTTCCGCTAGCCTTCGTGACCTAAACCCTACACTGCCGTGCTCAGCTCGGGTAGAGAGCTTCTGGCTCTTCTTAGGTGCCCGGCTGACCCCAGGTAAGAAGTCAAACCTTTCTAAACGGACTCCTTACAATGGAGCACTACTTTAAAGGAAGGATTTTAGGTAGTGCCATTTCACACACATCTTATTTTGCATAGTGAGTATAAATTCCTAGCATGGGCTTTGCCCAATTGTCAAAATATTTTAGTGCATTATATTTTGAACCCATTTAAATATACAAATTTAATATAAAAATATGTACTCGCCTTCAATCTTTCAGCAGTCAAGAGAGGCTTCTCTCGCTAGGGAGATCAGGATTAGTACCACTATCATCGCTTTAACCCCTTAAGGACCAAACTTCTGGAATAAAAGGGAATCATGACATGTCACACATGTCATGTGTCCTTAAGGGGTTAAACATGGCTTTATTCACACGATGGTGAGCTGGGCTTTGTACAGTGATTGGCAGCTGAGAGTAATCCAGGCAAGTCACTCACAGCTTAAATGGAAACTTGCTGTGTCTGCTTATATATTTTGTGATTTTTACTGCAGTTATTAGCCACTCAGGGCTGTGAGTAATGATCACTGCAAAGCTATGGTGGAGCTTTGAGTCGGTTTTGTGACTGTTGAAACGACATAAAAAGGTTAAAGGAACACTATAGTCACCCAGACCACTTCAGCTCAATGCAGTGGTCTGGGTGCCATGTCCCTCAGGTTTTAACCCTTCACATGTAAACATAACCGTTTCAGAGAAACTGCAATGTTTACATTTGGGGTTAATCCAGCCTCTAGTGGCTGTCTTCCTCACAGCCTCTTGAGGTGCATCTGCGACGCTGGAGGCGAATTTCGCCTCCATCGCGCAGAGCGTCCATAGGAAAGCATTGAGAAATGCTTTCCTATAGACACTTTGAATGCGCGCATGGCATTTGGCTCCAGTGGCGTCGGACAGGGAGGAGAGGTCACCAGCGCCGAGGGAGCCTGGCGCTGGATTAAGGTAAGTGGGTGGGGGGGGCACCCTCGTGGCACTATAGTGTCCCTTTAAATGCCTAGCACACATGTCACCACCAGTAGATTGAAATCTCAAAGGCTTTGTCTGAACATGTTGCCAAAATGTGAACGCAGTCACTAAACGACAACTCTGAGTAAGGTAAAATGTGGGTTTTCTGGAGACTGCTCTACTTTAGCTCTTTGGGTAGAAATGGGGTCCGCTCATTCGATTTAACCATTTATTGCCAGCTGGGACATTATATGCTATAAGCCATTCCTTGTGTAACCTCTAATCTGAGATGGCTTCATACCGAATCGTTATGAATATACTTTTCACTTGTGGTTGAAGGCGAGATATTGGTCAATTTATTTATCTTTGTAGTAATTGATTGTGCAAAAAAAATCCAACAAATGATCTTCTTTTCCAAAATCTATATGTATGATTTACACAAGTTGCTGAATGACTTTGTTGTTTTGCTGCTTTAAATAAGACAAAATATTTTCTTACAGACCACTTTCATGTGTTTGTTGGGGATTTGAGTCCCGAAATCACAACAGAAGACATTAAATCTGCTTTTGCTCCTTTTGGTAAAATATCGTAAGTATCGATTTCTTTCTGGTTTGTAGCATCGATTGCTGCCTGTGTCGGCTTTCACTAAAGTCTCGTATATATTTCTATTCCAAGAATCCGATAGATAGATAGATAGATAGACATCTTCTTGTTCTGTTAGTCCATATTGACTTGTTTTTATGCAGATTATGTTAATGTTGCTTTTTGTTTAAAATAATTTTCAAGTCATATCTTTAAATTCCACAAGTTTTCCTTTCTGTGGCAGACACCCATATTAAGGAGCTGTGTTGTGTGATGTTAGTTTGAAGTAAATCCGTTTAATGTACATCTTGGTTTATTATACATTTGTGTGACAAACCACTAACTTAAATCTTGGCCTAAGCTGCTTCTGGCAAATACATTGTATTCATTCCAACCCATGATGCATCTCTCAATCTTTGAATTTCCAAATGCAAACTCTGTGTGATTCCTTTTTTTTGTTTTTCCTTTCTAGCCTCTAGTTCTATTTTGTTTGGTTTTTTTTTGGGGGGGGGGAGGGGGGGGGGTTTATTGCCTTTTTGCTAACTGCTTCCATTGCTTCATGCTTGAAGTGTTACAGCCCAAACGTTGTGCTTTCTCTGCCTTGATGTTCAGCCAGAGGCTTAGCATAATGGGCTTCTTCTTCACTACAGTGACCTCATCATAAACCGTCATCTGGTCAACATTCTATATCGGCCAACAATAATATCCTTTAACTTTCTCACTTTGGAAATGTCCCAAATGTATAGAATAATGTGCCCCGAGTAATAATCTAGCCAGGGGCGTGTGCAGTGCCCCTCGGATTACTGCTAGGCGTGGATACCTGCGCCTCCTCCACCCACATGTGTACCCCATTTCCATTCTATTGTTATGAATACATATGGAAGTGTTTTTTCTTTCACTTTTGCTGTCTCTGAATACCGGTAAGTAACTCTGTTTTTACATTTTGAAACGGTTACGGCATATCGATTCTTGCTTTTTTCTATGTACCTGAAGACGTGCAGTCTCTTCTAGGTCCACCTCACCATTAAAAATAGCATTCTGATTATTTTGCAGAAATGCTCATAAGAATGGACAGGATGTTGAAGGCTAACTGCAAGGAACTGTGCACACTGGAACTCAGTTGTAGAGTGTTTTTCTCATTTCTATTTTATTATTTGATATATTTCTATTTTTAGTATTTACATTTTAACCTTCTCTATTCAGTGCAGTTCTTATATCAGATCATTTTTTTTGTAAACCTTAACTCACTAAAACCAAAATCTCCATTTCTGTGTAAGTTTTTGTTGTTTTGTACTGGCGTGCTTTAGTATTGTTGTTAGTCTCATTCTCCTTTCTTAAATTTCTGAAAATGTCAATTTTTCAAAATTTACAGCTGCCCAAACTCCAAAATGGTGATAAAGAATTGACCAAGAAAAATAAAGAAATCTGTTAACAGGCCATGTATGCCTTTTTAATTCCTATTTTTTTCCTCTTTTTCAATTTTTATATTTGATATATTATGTATCAGTAGGGAAAGGACATTGCTGATAGAGTGCGTGCATGGTGAGCTTAGGAAGAGGATTTCTAGATAACTGTGCAAGGACCCTTGTAGTTTCTAGAATAGACAGTAAACATTGATTTTCATTGTTGTAGTTTTTAAAAAGTGTAGCGTAACAGCTAGGTTGCATGTTTATCCCATGTTTAATTTTAGAATTTTGTTTAAATGTAATATTATTGTATCTTTTGGAATTTGAGGAGCTGCTTGAGGGAGTTGTCAGCCTTAGTGTTTAGTGTGAGGGATAAATGGAAACTGTAAAAACCAGAGGAAAAGAGCATTATCTTCACGATACAGTGTGTGTGGTTCCTTTTTGTTTTATTTTTGGATTCTGCATTTTTTCGCCCCTATGCTCTCTTTATCCCACTCTGTTTCTCTCCCACAGCGATGCACGGGTGGTGAAAGACATGGCTACAGGGAAGTCCAAAGGTTATGGCTTTGTGTCATTCTACAATAAACTGGTAAGTGAGCCGCTTATTCTGTTCTCTCAGTCCAGTATTTCCGCTGTATTTCTTTCATTTAAACCACTTTTCCTGGGCTTTTTTTCTTTCATTATTTTTCTCTTCTAATGATGAAAATATATATTACGTGTGGACAATACCCACTATCTGTCAGTACTGACTAATTACAAGCATCCTGAGTAGAGGAGCTAAATCCAGAACATGGTGCGACTTGCCTCGGCCTTCCATTGGCGGATTTGAAGTGGATTTAGGTGTACCTTGCCTTGCAGTCATTTAAAAGTTAAATCCCACCGTAGGTATTAAAATACTCAACTTTTCCGTTGAGAATGCAAGTTCCCAAACTGGCAGTGAAATGTGAAGAATAATGCTTGTACGTGGCTAGAACGGCACACTGTAAATTCGCTGCCCCTGTATAACCAAGGTGCAGGATGCAATTTCTCAGAAGCAGAGTGTTGTTTCAAATTTAGTTTTTCTTGTCTACAATTTAACCTTCCATCTACACAGGCGACCAAGTTTAATTTTACAAACATAATTCCCTTTATAAGTAAAAAGTACTTTATTCCACAAAACTAGTGGAGGAATGCACTGGCGGATTCAGGGGGGGCGGCCCCCGAGGCTCTCCCCTGACGGCTAATGCAGTGTGCCCTGCAATGTGCCCTCACAGACCAGAGGGGAGATCAGAGATCTCCATCCACGGTCCATAGGCACTTTGCTGGCAGAGAACGAAGGGAGAGAGGTCCCGGGAGCTCAGCCTGTAGCTCCTCCGGGTCCTTCTTTTGCAAGCACGGAGCATTGCCGCGGTTATCTTGCGAGAGTGAACTTTAGCCCTGGAGAGCTGCAGGCTAGAGTTCACTCTCACCACTGCGACCACCAGGGATTCCCCACGGACCACCAGGGATCGATACATTTCACCCCTCCTCCCTCAGTAAAGGTAAGAAGGGAGGGGGGGGGGACATAAATTTATTTTTATTTAAAAAAAAAAAAAATTATATATATAATATAATAAAGGAAACACAAAAATAACACATCCTAGATCTGAATGAATTAAATAATCTTCTTAAATACTTTGTTCTTTACATAGTTAAATGTGCTGACAACAAAATCGCACAAAAATAAAAAAAATGGAAATCAAATTTTTCAACCCATGGAGATCTGGATTTGGAGTCACACTCAAAATTAAAGTGGAAAAACACACTACAGGCTGATCCAACTTTGATGTAATGTCCTTAAAACAAGTCAAAATGAGGCTCAGTAGTGTGTGTGGCCTCCACGTGCCTGTATGACCTCCCTACAACGCCTGTGCATTCTCCTGATGAGGTGGCGGATGGTCTCCTGAGGGATCTCCTCCCAGACCTGGACTAAAGCATCTGCCAACTCCTAGACAGTCTGTAGTGCAACGTGACGTTGGTGGATGGAGCGAGACATGATGTCCCAGATGTGCTCAATTGGATTAAGGTCTGGGGAACGGGCGGGCCAGTCCATAGCATCAATGCCTTCATCTTGCAGGAACTGCTAACACACTCCAGTCACATGAGGTCTAGCATTGTCTTGCATTAGAAGGAACCCAGGGCCAACCGCACCTGCATATGGTCTCACAAGGGGTCTGAGGATCTCATCTCGATACCTAATGGCAGTCAGGCTACCTATGGCGAGCACATGGAGGGCTGTGCGGACCCTCAAAGAAATGCCACCCCACACCATTACTGACCCACTGCCAAACCGGTCATGCTGGAGGATATTGCAGGCAGCAGAACGTTCTCCACGGCGCCTCCAGACTCTGTCACATCTGTCACATGTGCTCAATGTGAACCTGCTTTCATCTGTGAAGAGCACAGGGCGCCAGTGGCAAATTTGCCAATCTTGGTGTTCTCTGGCAAATGCCAAACGTCCTGCACGGTGTTGGGCTGTAAGCACAACCCCCACCTGTGGACGTCGGACTCCTCATGGAGTCTGTTTCTGACCGTTTGAGCAGCCACAAGCACATTTGTGGCCTGCTGGAGGTCATTTTGCAGGGCCTCCTTGCTGCTGGGTTGTTGCCCTCCTATGGCCTCCTCCACGTCTCCTGATGTACTGGCCTGTCTCCTGGTAGCGCCTCCATGCTCTGGACACTACGCTGACAGACACAGCCAACCTTCTTGCCACAGCTCGCATTGATGTGCCATCCTGGATGAGATGCACTACCTGAGCCACTTGTGTGGGTTGTAGACTCCGACTCATGCTACCACTAGAGTGAAATTACCGTCAGCATTCAATAGTGACCAAAACATCAGCCAGGAAGCATGGGAACTGAGAAGTTATCTGTGGTCACCACCTGCAGAACCACTCCTTTATTGGGGGTGTCTTGCTAATTGCCTATAATTTCCACCTGTTGTCTATCCCATTTGCACAACAGCATGTGAAACTGATTGTCACTCAGTGTTGCTTCCTAAGTGGACAGTTTGATTTCACAGAAGTGTGATTGACTTGGAGTTACATTGTGTTGTTTAAGTGTTCCCTTTATTTTTTTTTATTTTATTTTTTAGCAGTGTGTATATATATGTGAATATGTTTGGGGGGGGGGGGCAGTGTGTGAAGGCAGCGTGTGTATGGGGGGTGCAATGTGCACACACTGCCCCCCCAAACATTGCCACACACACACCATTCACACATTGCCCTCCACACACGCACTGCCCGCCCATACACACCCTACCCCCACACACCATACACATCACACATACACTGCCCCACACACACACACTGCCCCCATACACACATTGACACACACACATACACAGCCCCCATACACACCCTACACATTCACACACTACACCCCCCCCCACACACAGTGAACCTTTCATACACACTGCACCCCCCCGCACATTGCAGCACTCACTTACACCACTGCTCCTATGCCCTACTAAAGCCCCATATCCCAGCAGACCCCAGGTAAGTTGTCAAACTGTTCTTAAACGGTTTGGTTTGACTACTTACTCTGGGAGGAGGTCCCGGCACTCCTGGCACCATAACCACTGCACAAAGCTGTAGTGGTTATTGTGCATGGATTATTTCTTTAAATAATCTACAAGTGCCCCTCCCAATATCAGGCCACTGGAGGAAGAGTACTGGTCCTTTTGATAGAAGCTGGAAACAAAAAAACAGATAAAATTCAAATGCAGTCTCCTGATTCACCAGGACATCTTTCCCTCTAAGGGACACACTGAAGCAAAATTCTCAGTGGGATAAGCTACCCCACTTGTAAAGTTTGTACAAACATATACCTTGTGTATCAGGAAACACAGAAATAAAGGTAAAAAAGTAAGACTGATTTACCCTAATAAATGATTGCACGTAGAGCTGGACTCCTCCAGGTCCTCAAATATAGACAATACACATAGCAAAAGCAGGTAACTAAAACATAGGGCAATATTGCCATGTATGGATTATGTAAAGTTTGTAAATGCACACTCACAAACCCAGATTGATTGAGGAATATCCTCGTATCAGAATTGCAGTATATAGGAGAGAAAGTAACAAAGTGATAGTGACCATAAAAACCTTTAATAAATAAAAGCAATAAATGGGCACATCATAAGATGGTAACTCGATGTCGGCAAACAGGAACTCCCTCAGAGATGATGTTAAACTGATAGGGTCCTTCACACAGCATCAAGTAATAAAAACAAAATAACAATAAAAACATTAAAGCCCTATAGTGTTCGTGTTATTTGAGTTTCTTTTATTGTTATTTTGTTCGTATCAGAATCCTATATGCTGCTATTCTGATACGAGGATATTCTTCAATGTGAGTGTGCATTTACAAACTTTATATAATTCCATACACGGCAATATTGCCCTATGATTTTCTCTCTATTTTTCTCATTGTACTTACCTGCTTTTGGTATATGTATTAATAATGTAGGTAGTCACTATAAGAAAACCACTCACATTTAATAGAGCTATTTAGAGCTCTGGACGGTACAATCCCTGTCTAAGTATATATGGTGGTTGGAATAGTGTTGATCCTCCAGATGCCAATGCAGATATATGTAGTATAAGGATATATGGTGTCAGACTGGGTGCCACTTAGAGGCTGAGCGTGTCAGCGGGCGTAGCCTATCACAAGCTCCTCATGTGATAAAGATTCAATACCTTGCCCAAAGTCTCATTAAAGGAACATTCCTGGCCCCTGAAGCCCTTTAGCTTTCGTGTGAAGAGTGTGTCCTTATGGACAATGAAAGAAAAAGAGGGATTTTAAAGGATGCAGACAGTATGTAGATAATTAAAAACCACTCTCATTTAATGCACTAATTCAGCCTAGTGCAGCAAAGGCAAAGGGATTCTGGGAAGTACAATACAACAGGATGAAAGAGAGGGCTTACACAGGAAGGGAACGGTTTGTAGATATTTGTCCAATGAAAAAAATCATCTTGTGTATATCTACTAAAAAGGGCTGTTTTTTTTATTGGTATTTTGGCCGTAGAGTGTCCCTTTCAGGTGATTTAAGAAAGTTGCACAAGTAATTTTGTTCTAATTTTCATGTTGCACAAGTGTGTCTGGGTGTCGTTATAGAGGTTGCAAAGTGGTGGGGGGGCCTGACCGCAGAGCTGAGAGGTAGCTTGCCTCAGCAGCTCTGGCTAAAGCTACTAAAATGACGTCAAAACTGCAAACAAGGGCCACACCAGGCTGCACACTTAGATACCCTCCAGGCGACGCTTTAATCGGCCGACACCCTGGCAAGGCCTCTACCAGCATGGCGAGCGCAGGAGGGATGGCCGCTCTTCCGCCACCAAGAACGTCCAGAAACTCGACCCAGAGCCCTTGTTTTCCCACCACCATATGGCCTGGCTGGGCTTATTCCGGACCACCCCCACACGGTCCCCTTGACAAGCTGCTCTCAAGCGACACAACCACGAAGTCCGGAGGACACGAATGTGGCCTACAAAATGGCGGATGGCCCACACACCGCAGCCATGTGCAGAGCCAGAAAGGAACGATAAAATAGTGAGTATATAGGGGTTAAAATACAATAAAAAGAGGGTGCTACTATCACCTATGTGGGTCACTCCACAACACATAAATAAGTGCAAATGTAGTAATAATATAAATGGTGAGAGCACACACAAACAAGTTTTAGGTATATTACCCTTCGTCAAATAAATTCCTGTAAAGACAAAACAGGAAAAACGACCATAGGGTAAAAACGTATAAAAAGTTTTAAAATGGTGAATTATACATTTTTACCCTATGATAGTTTTTCCTGTTTTGTCTTTACAGGAATTTATTTGACGAAGGGTAATATACCTAAAGATTGTTTGTGTGTGTGTGCTCTCACCATTTATATTATTATTACAGGGCCAGAAAGGAAACTGAGCTGCGACTCAACAGCATCTTCGGCTCATTCTGGGAGAAGCTGGAGGCTCTCAAGAGGCCTCCGATACTGGAGATACCGCCCGACGGCACAACACAGGGCCCGACAACGGCAGTCAAAGAGAGGAACACCGCAATCCCCCCAGACTCCACTCCTGAGACGGGCAAGAACCGGAGACTGGCCGTCCCGAAAGCAGAGGCCTGTAGCCCCACTGAGAGCAGACGCTGCCCGAAAAAGGCCGTCAAGGGGACATCTGCGAGCAAGCAAGTATTGCCTACACGCAATGACCCAGCACAGGCCTCGGAGGGGCACAACCCACCTAGACCGACCGAGAAGACGGCGGAGCACGAGGCCTAACATGGCGGCAGCAGCAGATCGACCACACTGGAACAGGGGCAGCCCGTGACTACACCAAACAGAGGGACTCGCAATCAGGAGCTCCACACTGGGACTATTCTCCCCTGCAATCCTAGGCCACCGAAAGCGAGGCACAGACCACCACACCAGGAAGACACTGGGACCCCGCAGGGAATCTGCTGACTGCCATAACACATGGACAGCTGCTTCTCACATGAGCACTCACAATTCACGGTCTTAGGGGACCACCACACACATCTGCAGCTCCATTGCCGTCTCCAAGCCTGCTCCACTTATCTACACTCACTAGGCCTCAGACACTAGAAAACTACACTTACCACCCAGAGTGTCTGTGGGGGGCACCACTACTACTTTTCCTACGACAATCAACTACACCCTAACGCAAGACACCACATACCCATAAACTTCATCCCACCGTCAGATCACATAACCTATACACGCGCACACTAAGATATCGAACCGCTGACACCCAGACATATGCTTGCATATCTTTTATTTTTATCAAACTCTGATGTTCTAGCCTTTAACACTTAGTCTATCATTGGTACCAGCTACTGTTACTCTTCTCTTGTACTTAAAAATGTGCCTGTTATCTCTAATGCTCCTACTGTTATGCATGACAGTATGCTTGAGGACTGCTGTTGGGGCACCACAAGCTTGTATGTTATTACCATTATGCACAACAACAATATAAAATAAATTTAAAAAAAAACATGTTTCATCTTTGTCCAGCTCCATAGTACCTGCTTTTATGCCATGATAGACACTTGTAGTGCTAAGATTCGATTAATTTGTTTGGGCTGACATATTGCTATATTTTTTTTTTGCATTTTTTTGTTGACTCCCACCTAATCTGAATCTGAAAAATTGTTGGTGTCATTTGTTTTCAAGGATGCAGAGAATGCCATTGTACATATGGGAGGACAATGGCTAGGAGGACGACAGATTCGAACAAACTGGGCAACACGAAAACCACCTGCACCAAAAAGCACCCAAGAAAGTAAGCTCGTAATCTGGGAGCAGAAAACTGGGGATATTGACAGCAAGAGAGCCGGACACTGTGATGGTATATGTTAATCCCTAGGAATTGTGTATTGCAAAACATGTGGGGACACCACTATTAGACAAACACAACACTAATCTAATAAGACTGAAACCACTCAGAAACTGCTGCATATTGACCTGTACCCTTTCATTTTATTGGTATATATATCTATTCCTCAGGTACCACGAAACAGTTAAGGTTTGAAGATGTCGTCAATCAGTCCAGCCCTAAAAACTGCACTGTGTATTGTGGTGGGATTGGCTCAGGGTTAACAGGTGAGTGTTTTGTGTGTTGATCCAGAATAGTGATAAAGTTTAATGCACGGCATCGGACTGTCTGTCCGTACTTTGTTTGTTTTACTGATAATTACACCATTACACAGCTGCATCCTCGTGCACTTAGTGTGTTACTTTGGAAATCTTAAATACTGTGCTTGCAGCACTTACATGCACTTCCTGCACAGTTCCTGCATATTTAGTTTTGAGCTCCTTGGCATTAACAGGAAGTGAGTGCTCACTCCATACAATGACTTGAATCCTAGACTGCACCAAATTCTGTCACATGGCAAGATATGGTGTTGGGATGCCCAGGGATCTAGCACAAAATAAGGAAAGCGAAGGGTTTAAAAGTGAAGTATTCAGGGACTGTTCCCTAGCACCGTGACTCAAGGGTGAGCTGCAATATTACTATAAGCTGGATAGTGTCCCTTTATATAAACTCTAATGTTCTTCTGTTTATCAGAAGGAAAATTTCAGGGAGAAAAATGTACTCCTTATTCGGCATACAAAGCTTTAGTATTATATATCTGATCACTTACACACAGAGGGAGCTGAATTTAGACTGCACAGTTTGTCAATGTGCAGGAGGCTTACCGACTTCACCTTCTATTTTTATTTTTGCGTGACATACGACATTGTGATTGGTTACATATCATGCCCCCTGATTATAAACTAAAGTGTGTGTGCCATATGAGTAGCCAACATGTTGGGCCCGTAGTGTCCCTATCTCTATTTGATTTATAATGAGAAAAGATTGGGACGTAAACAGAAAACCACAGTGTATACATACTACAAAGCGTGCGGGTGGAGGCTGATTAGCGTATACATACTACAAAGCGTGCGGGTGGAGGCTGATTAGCGTATACATACTACAAAGCGTGCGGGTGGAGGCTGATTAGTGTATACATACTACAAAGCGTGCGGGTGGAGGCTGATTAGCGTATACATACTACAAAGCGTGCGAGTGGAGGCTGATTAGCGTATACATACTACAAAGCGTGCGGGTGGAGGCTGATTAGCGTATACATACTACAAAGCGTGCGAGTGGAGGCTGATTAGCGTATACATACTACAAAGCGTGCGGGTGGAGGCTGATTAGCGTATACATACTACAAAGCGTGCGGGTGGAGGCTGATTAGCGTATACATACTACAAAGCGTGCGGGTGGAGGCTGATTAGTGTATACATACTACAAAGCGTGCGGGTGGAGGCTGATTAGCGTATACATACTACAAAGCGTGCGGGTGGAGGCTGATTAGCGTATACATACTACAAAGCGTGCGGGTGGAGGCTGATTAGCGTATACATACTACAAAGCGTGCGAGTGGAGGCTGATTAGCGTATACATACTACAAAGCGTGCGGGTGGAGGCTGATTAGCGTATACATACTACAAAGCGTGCGGGTGGAGGCTGATTAGCGTATACATACTACAAAGCGTGCGGGTGGAGGCTGATTAGCGTATACATACTACAAAGCGTGCGAGTGGAGGCTGATTAGCGTATACATACTACAAAGCGTGCGGGTGGAGGCTGATTAGCGTATACATACTACAAAGCATGCGGGTGGAGGCTGATTAGTGTATACATACTACAAAGCGTGCGGGTGGAGGCTGATTAGCGTATACATACTACAAAGCGTGCGGGTGGAGGCTGATTAGCGTATACATACTACAAAGCGTGCGAGTGGAGGCTGATTAGCGTATACATACTACAAAGCGTGCGGGTGGAGGCTGATTAGCGTATACATACTACAAAGCGTGCGGGTGGAGGCTGATTAGCGTATACATACTACAAAGCGTGCGGGTGGAGGCTGATTAGCGTATACATACTACAAAGCGTGCGGGTGGAGGCTGATTAGCGTATACATACTACAAAGCGTGCGGGTGGAGGCTGATTAGCGTATACATACTACAAAGCGTGCGGGTGGAGGCTGATTACCGTATACATACTACAAAGCGTGCGGGTGGAGGCTGATAGCTACATTTCTTGGGTCCCCTTTTTATGACTTGTGACTTTTGTCTCATTGGCCTTGTCTGTCCTTTAATTGTAAGACTTGGCTGCTGAGATGGTTATTGTCCAACGACCACAGTATGAAAGAAGTAATGCTTCATCACTGGATCCATCTGGTGTCTGACCATAATGCAGGCATGGATTTCTGTCAATTACTTTGGGTTTTATTTTGTTCTATGATCCTCTTCTTTTCAGACCAACTAATGCGGCAAACATTTGGTGTATTTGGGCAAATCATGGAAATTAGGGTCTTTCCAGAAAAAGGCTATTCCTTCATCAGGTGAGCGGCATTCTACCATCCCATCTGTCCCTGTGTGCAGTTACCATCACTCGAGCTGCCCCCAGGATAACGCTCTCCCTGTGTGCAGTTACCATCACTCGAGCTGCCCCCAGGATAACGCTCTCCCTGTGTCCAGTTACCATCACTCGAGCTGCCCCCAGGATAACGCTCTCCCTGTGTCCAGTTACCATCACTCGAGCTGCCCCCAGGATAACGCTCTCCCTGCGTTCCAGCTCTGGCGTTCAGTTTGTTTGATTTGTTTGTTGTATTTTAGGTTTGCTACCCATGACAGTGCTGCACATGCCATAGTGTCTGTGAACGGAACGACTATAGAAGGCCATGTTGTAAAATGTTATTGGGGTAAAGAAACTGCGGACATGACTAAAAGCTTTCAGCAGGTATGTCAACGTGCTATGCAACAGACAAGCCAACATATATACACAAACATTCTACAGCCCAGCTGTACCAGTCATTGTCCCCTTTTCAATTAGACGTTCACCTTGTCTCAAGTCCTTCTAAAAATCATTAAAAACACTAAAGTGTATCAATTACACTGTTAATGGCTCCCAACTGATTCATCTACTGCAATTGTCATTTAAAAAAAAAAACACACAATCTTCATTGAATACTATTCTACCAATCTACTTCCCTAATACTTCCCTTACCTTTTGTGTCACTTTACCCCATTCCTTCTATCATGTAAGCTCACTGAGCAGGGCCCTCAATCCCTCTGTTACTGTGTCACTATACCCCACTCCCTCTAACATGAAAACTCACTGAGCAGGGCCTCAATCCCTCTGTTACTGTCACTATACCCCACTCCCTCTAACATGTAAACTCACCGAGCAGGGCCCTCAATCCCTCTGTTACTGTGTCACTATACCTCACTCCCTCTAACATGTAAACTTACTGAGCAGAGCCTCAATCCCTCTGTTACTGTGTCACTATACCCCACTCCCTCTAACATGTAAACTCACTGAGCAGGCCCTCAATCCCTCTGTTACTGTCACTATACCCCACTCCCTCTAACATGTAAACTCACTGAGCAGGCCCTCAATCCCTCTGTTACTGTGTCACTATACCCCACTCCCTCTAACATGTAAGCTCACTGAGCAGGCCCTCAATCCCTCTGTTACTGTGTCACTATACCCCACTCCCTCTAACATGTAAACTCACTGAGCAGGGCCTCAATCCCTCTGTTACTGTCACTATACCCCACTCCCTCTAACATGTAAACTCACTGAGCAGGCCCTCAATCCCTCTGTTACTGTGTCACTATACCCCACTCCCTCTAACATGAAAACTCACTGAGCAGGGCCTCAATCCCTCTGTTACTGTCACTATACCCCACTCCCTCTAACATGTAAACTCACTGAGCAGGGCCCTCAATCCCTCTGTTACTGTGTCACTATACCTCACTCCCTCTAACATGTAAACTTACTGAGCAGAGCCTCAATCCCTCTGTTACTGTGTCACTATACCCCTCTCCCTCTAACATGTAAACTCACTGAGCAGGCCCTCAATCCCTCTGTTACTGTCACTATACCCCACTCCCTCTAACATGTAAACTCACTGAGCAGGCCCTCAATCCCTCTGTTACTGTGTCACTTTACCCCATTCCTTCTATCATGTAAGCTCACTGAGCAGGGCCCTCAATCCCTCTGTTACTGTGTCACTATACCCCACTCCCTCTAACATGAAAACTCACTGAGCAGGGCCTCAATCCCTCTGTTACTGTCACTATACCCCACTCCCTCTAACATGTAAACTCACTGAGCAGGCCCTCAATCCCTCTGTTACTGTGTCACTATACCCCTCTCCCTCTAACATGTAAACTCACTGAGCAGGCCCTCAATCCCTCTGTTACTGTCACTATACCCCACTCCCTCTAACATGTAAACTCACTGAGCAGGCCCTCAATCCCTCTGTTACTGTGTCACTATACCCCACTCCCTCTAACATGTAAGCTCACTGAGCAGGCCCTCAATCCCTCTGTTATTGTGTCTCTATACCCCACTCCCTCTAACATGTAAACTCACTGAGCAGGGCCTCAATCCCTCTGTTACTGTCACTATACCCCACTCCCTCTAACATGTAAACTCACTGAGCAGGCCCTCAATCCCTCTGTTACTGTGTCACTATACCCCTCTCCCTCTAACATGTAAACTCACTGAGCAGGCCCTCAATCCCTCTGTTACTGTCACTATACCCCACTCCCTCTAACATGTAAACTCACTGAGCAGGCCCTCAATCCCTCTGTTACTGTGTCACTATACCCCACTCCCTCTAACATGTAAGCTCACTGAGCAGGCCCTCAATCCCTCTGTTACTGTGTCACTATACCCCACTCCCTCTAACATGTAAACTCACTGAGCAGGCCCTCAATCCCTCTGTTACTGTGTCTCTATACCCCACTCCCTCTAACATGTAAACTCACTGAGCAGGGCCCTCAATCCCTCTGTTACTGTGTCACTATACCCCACTCCATCTAACATGTAAACTCACTGAGCAGGCCCTCAATCCCTCTGTTACTGTCACTATACCCCACTCCCTCTAACATGTAAGCTCACTGAGCAGGGCCCTCAATCCCTCTGTTACTGTCACTATACCCCACTCCCTCTAACATGTAAGCTCACTGAGCAGGGCCCTCAATCCCTCTGTTACTGTCACTATACCCCACTCCCTCTAACATGTAAGCTCACTGAGCAGGCCCTCAATCCCTCTGTTACTGTGTCACGATACCCCACTCCCTCTAACATGTAAACTCACTGAGCAGGACCCTCAATCCCTCTGTTACTGTCACTATACCCCACTCCATCTAACATGTAAACTCACTGAGCAGGGCCTCAATCCCTCTGTTACTGTGTCACTATACCTCACTCCCTCTAACATGTACGCTCACTGAGCAGGCCCTCAATCCCTCTGTTACTGTCACTATACCCCACTCCCTCTAACATGTAAGCTCACTGAGCAGGGCCTCAATCCCTCTGTTACTGTGTCACTATACCCCACTCCCTCTAACATGTACGCTCACTGAGCAGGGCCTCAATCCCTCTGTTACTGTGTCACTATACCCCACTCCCTCTAACATGTAAGCTCACTGAGCAGGGCCCTCAATCCCTCTGTTACTGTGTCACTATACCCCACTCCCTCTAACATGTACGCTCACTGAGCAGGCCCTCAATCCCTCTGTTACTGTGTCACTATACCCCACTCCCTCTAACATGTAAACTCACTGAGCAGGCCCTTAATCCCTCTGTTACTGTGTCACTATACCCCACTCCCTCTAACATGTAAGCTCACTGAGCAGGCCCTCAATCCCTCTGTTACTGTGTCACTATACCCCACTCCCTCTAACATGTACGCTCACTGAGCAGGCCCTCAATCCCTCTGTTACTGTGTCACTATACCCCACTCCCTCTAACATGTAAACTCACTGAGCAGGCCCTTAATCCCTCTGTTACTGTGTCACTATACCCCACTCCCTCTAACATGTAAGCTCACTGAGCAGGCCCTCAATCCCTCTGTTACTGTCACTATACCCCACTCCCTCTAACATGTAAACTCACTGAGCAGGGCCCTCAATCCCTCTGTTACTGTGTCACTATACCCCACTCCATCTAACATGTAAACTCACTGAGCAGGCCCTCAATCCCTCTGTTACTGTCACTATACCCCACTCCCTCTAACATGTAAGCTCACTGAGCAGGGCCCTCAATCCCTCTGTTACTGTCACTATACCCCACTCCCTCTAACATGTAAGCTCACTGAGCAGGGCCCTCAATCCCTCTGTTACTGTCACTATACCCCACTCCCTCTAACATGTAAGCTCACTGAGCAGGCCCTCAATCCCTCTGTTACTGGGAAACGGATACCCCACTCCCTCGAACATGTAAACTCACTGAGCAGGACCCTCAATCCCTCTGTTACTGTCACTATACCCCACTCCATCTAACATGTAAACTCACTGAGCAGGGCCTCAATCCCTCTGTTACTGTGTCACTATACCTCACTCCCTCTAACATGTACGCTCACTGAGCAGGCCCTCAATCCCTCTGTTACTGTCACTATACCCCACTCCCTCTAACATGTAAACTCACTGAGCAGGGCCTCAATCCCTCTGTTACTGTGTCACTATACCCCACTCCCTCTAACATGTACGCTCACTGAGCAGGGCCTCAATCCCTCTGTTACTGTGTCACTATACCCCACTCCCTCTAACATGTAAGCTCACTGAGCAGGGCCCTCAATCCCTCTGTTACTGTGTCACTATACCCTACTCCCTCTAACATGTAAACTCACTGAGCAGGGCCTCAATCCCTCTGTTACTGTGTCACTATACCCCACTCCCTCTAACATGTACGCTCACTGAGCAGGCCCTCAATCCCTCTGTTACTGTGTCACTATACCCCACTCCCTCTAGCATGTAAACTCACTGAGCAGGCCCTCAATCCCTCTGTTACTGTGTCACTATACCCCACTCCCTCTAACATGTAAACTCACTGAGCAGGCCCTTAATCCCTCTGTTACTGTGTCACTATACCCCACTCCCTCTAACATGTAAGCTCACTGAGCAGGCCCTCAATCCCTCTGTTACTGTCACTATACCCCACTCCCTCTAACATGTAAACTCACTGAGCAGGGCCCTCAATCCCTCTGTTACTGTGTCACTATACCCCACTCCCTCTAACATGTAAACTCACTGAGCAGGGCCTCAATCCCTCTGTTACTGTGTCACTATACCCCACTCCCTCTAACATGTAAGCTCACTGAGCAGGGCCCTCAATCCCTCTGTTACTGTCACTATACCCCACTCCCTCTAACATGTAAGCTCACTGAGCAGGCCCTCAATCCCTCTGTTACTGTGTCACGATACCCCACTCCCTCTAACATGTAAACTCACTGAGCAGGACCCTCAATCCCTCTGTTACTGTCACTATACCCTACTCCCTCTAACATGTAAACTCACTGAGCAGGGCCTCAATCCCTCTGTTACTGTGTCACTATACCCTACTCCCTCTAACATGTAAACTCACTGAGCAGGGCCTCAATCCCTCTGTTACTGTCACTATACCCCACTCCATCTAACATGTAAACTCACTGAGCAGGGCCTCAATCCCTCTGTTACTGTGTCACTATACCTCACTCCCTCTAACATGTACGCTCACTGAGCAGGCCCTCAATCCCTCTGTTACTGTCACTATACCCCACTCCCTCTAACATGTAAACTCACTGAGCAGGGCCCTCAATCCCTCTGTTACTGTGTCACTATACCCCACTCCCTCTAACATGTAAACTCACTGAGCAGGGCCTCAATCCCTCTGTTACTGTGTCACTATACCCCACTCCCTCTAACATGTAAGCTCACTGAGCAGGGCCCTCAATCCCTCTGTTACTGTGTCACTATACCCTACTCCCTCTAACATGTAAACTCACTGAGCAGGGCCTCAATCCTTCTGTTACTGTGTCACTATACCCCACTCCCTCTAACATGTACGCTCACTGAGCAGGCCCTCAATCCCTCTGTTACTGTGTCACTATACCCCACTCCCTCTAGCATGTAAACTCACTGAGCAGGCCCTCAATCCCTCTGTTACTGTGTCACTATACCCCACTCCCTCTAACATGTAAACTCACTGAGCAGGCCCTTAATCCCTCTGTTACTGTGTCACTATACCCCACTCCCTCTAACATGTAAGCTCACTGAGCAGGCCCTCAATCCCTCTGTTACTGTCACTATACCCCACTCCCTCTAACATGTAAACTCACTGAGCAGGGCCCTCAATCCCTCTGTTACTGTGTCACTATACCCCACTCCCTCTAACATGTAAACTCACTGAGCAGGCCCTCAATCCCTCTGTTACTGTCACTATACCCCACTCCCTCTAACATGTAAGTTCACTGAGCAGGGCTTCAATCCCTCTGTTACTGTGTCACTATACCCCACTCCCTCTAACATGTAAACTCACTGAGCAGGGCTTCAATCCCTCTGTTACTGTGTCACTATACCCCACTCCCTCTAACATGTACGCTCACTGAGCAGGCCCTCAATCCCTCTGTTACTGTGTCACTATACCCCACTCCCTCTAGCATGTAAACTCACTGAGCAGGCCCTCAATCCCTCTGTTACTGTGTCACTATACCCCACTCCCTCTAACATGTAAACTCACTGAGCAGGCCCTTAATCCCTCTGTTACTGTGTCACTATACCCCACTCCCTCTAACATGTAAGCTCACTGAGCAGGCCCTCAATCCCTCTGTTACTGTCACTATACCCCACTCCCTCTAACATGTAAACTCACTGAGCAGGGCCCTCAATCCCTCTGTTACTGTGTCACTATACCCCACTCCCTCTAACATGTAAACTCACTGAGCAGGCCCTCAATCCCTCTGTTACTGTCACTATACCCCACTCCCTCTAACATGTAAGTTCACTGAGCAGGGCTTCAATCCCTCTGTTACTGTGTCACTATACCCCACTCCCTCTAACATGTAACCTCACTGAGCAGGGCCCTCAATCCCTCTGTTACTGTCAATATACCCCACTCCCTCTAACATGTAAACTCACTGAGCAGGCCCTCAATCCCTCTGTTACTGTCAATATACCCCACTCCCTCTAACATGTAAACTCACTGAGCAGGCCCTCAATCCCTCTGTTACTGTCAATATACCCCACTCCCTCTAACATGTAACCTCACTGAGCAGGCCCTCAATCCCTCTGTTACTGTCACTATACCCCACTCCCTCTAACATGTAAACTCACTGAGCAATGCCATCAATCCCTCTGTTACTGTGTTACTAAACCCCACTCCCTCTAACATGTAAACTCACTGAGCAGGGCCCTCAATCCCTCTGTTACTGTGTCACTATATCCCACTCCCTCTAACATGTAAGCTCACTGAGCAGGGCCCTCAATCCCTCTGTTTCTGTGTTTCAAACTTGTCTGATTACAATCACATTTGTTAGTCCACCCATTTTAAAGCGATACGGAATTTGTTGGCGCTATATAAATATAATAATTGTGTGGGTACCCACCCAATAGCTCTATTCAAGAAAGAGTAGCCATTATTGTTTGTTAGCAGACCAGGTAAAGGATTTCACCTATATGTTGTGGTAAAGAGAAACTATAGTCGTGAAAGTATTTCCTTTTTATTCACATTTTTCCAGCACCGAGACACCGCCAATGCAACCACTCGCTCTTGTGCAACATATTTTTTTGTTTGTTTTATATATATATATAGAGTGTAAATAGAATAGGATGGCGCAGAAGTATGGAGAAAACAAATTAAACAAATAAATGCAGCAACCTACAAGGGGATCTGATACAATTCACCAAGTAAGACATAAACCATAAAAAGTAGGTGCGCAAAATAAATTTATCACTTCAACAATAAAATGTGCAAAGCATGCAAACTTATCTTACAATAAGCTGTAGAAACGCAGGTATATCCATATATTCGGAAAACACCATATATCAAGTGACCAGCTATAAAATTGCAGGTCTATACATAAATTAGGAAAACACCATATATTGAGTGATTTGTGCAGAACAATTACACACTGATCAAAAAATAATAGTGAATAGTAATAAATAATACTTGCACAGGTCAGCTCAGATGGTCCAATCTGAAAATATAAACAGACACAGACCTAGTGCAACACTGTTAAAACGAATAGATATAGCTGGAGAGGAATATTTCAAACTCACAATTGTGGAGTGGTTGTAGTACCACTCCAAACTATCTGGCTCTGGGGGGGATCAGTCCCCTGTAATCGTGGGATCCGGTGGGTAGACAACTGGAAGCAATCACTCGGTAACCGGTCCGTTTACAATTAAAATTCCATTTTATTTCCACATAAAAATTATGTATAAAAATAACATAAAAGTTAAAAATAAGTCTTCCTGTCGCTAGTATGAGGGTTCAACAAGTCCAGAGTTGCACTTTCTGCATAAAACGAAAGTAATAGTTCTCTTACTCTGTCTTCGAATTCTCCCAGTCAGTGAAGATACTTCCGGCTTCCGGTTTCCGGTATCACGCAACGCGTTTCGCCCCGCCTCTTGGGGCTTTCTCAAGCGTAAATGTGGGTGGCTCCCAATGTCCTTTAAATAGTCTCTACCCAATTAGCCAGATTGGCATCTTTATAAGTGTCATTACTTGATCCTGTCATATCATACATATAAAGTGCAAATGTGCTTCAGAAAACCAGCATCTAATGTATCCATTAATCCAGTTATAATTAGTTGAAGATACATACATATGCTAGAACAATATCTAAAAAATGTGCAGTAAAAATGTATTAATGCTTTGAAAATTTATATTGCAAATATATATATACCAAATAAAAGCAACAATATTCTTGGAACAAGATCACTTAACATAGTGTCTGAATACATGTTAAATAAATACATCTTGTGGGGGGATTTAAATATATACATAGGTATGGGTGAAATTAAATACAGCCTAAAATATATTCACCAACTAATGTTAAGCTATCACTAATTTCCCAAAACCAAAAGAGAAGGGGATATCTACTAAACACATACCCATCTGAACACCTTATTATCTCTTTATTAGAAACTACATAAATGTTGAACATTAGCCATACTGATCATATGACCAGAATAACCGTCAGAGAGGGTTAAACTCTAGAAAAAAATGGTGGGTTAAGCACTAGAGAAAAATAAAGGAAATTATACTGATAATATGTCCCAAATATATTAATCCTCTGTCCAAAAATAGCTATCAGAGAGGGTTCAACACTAAAGGAAGTTAGAAGGTCAAACGTTAGAGGAAGTTAGGGGGAAAATATATAGATCATATGTCCCGAATAACTGCCAAAGAGGGTTAAACACTAGGGGAAATTAGAAGGTTAAGCACTAGAGGAAGTTAAAAAGGTCAAAATCGATATTCAGTCCTGTGGGGAATAATGTATCCATATAGTAGGCCCATTTCATCTCTTCCTGCCCAATTTTCTTGATGAAATCGCCTCCTCTCCAGTCTTTATACACTCTTTTTATCCCTGTAAAAGAAAGGCCTGAAGGATCTTGATTGTGTGTCTCCTTAAAATGATTTGAGACACTGTGACTTGTGACCCCCTTCCGGATGTTGTATATATGTTCACGTATTCTCACATAGAGAGGCCGTGTGGTTCTCCCAATATACTGGAGACCACAGGGACATTCTAAGAGGTATATTACATTAGCACTTCGGCATGTAATATGCTCCCTTATGTCGTATTCCTTTTTGTTTTTAGTTGACCGGAATTTGTGTACTACTTTGTCAGTCCGGCGTGTATCTCTGCACCCCAGGCATGTTCTACATTTGTAAAAACCTTTTAGGTCCCCAAATGCATTATTAGTCATCGGTGGAATTTTTTCTTTTAAAAAACTTCTCACCAATGAAGTCTTGAAACTCGGTGCTCCCCTGAAAGTGATATTTGGTTTCTCAGGTAATGTATCTCCAAGATCTTTGTCCATTTTCAGGATATGCCATGATTTGTTAATCACTCGTTTTATTGCTTTATGTTCCGAATTAAAATTAAACACCATTAAATCTTTTGGGGGGTCCTTTCTACTGTTTATAGGTTTTTCCAAAACATCCCTCTGCGTTAGCTTTTCCACCTCATGCCATGTCTTGTTTAGAATATCATCAGGATAATCCTTCTCCTTAAACTTATTCAGTAACTCTTTAGCTTGTATCTGGAAGTTTCTCTTGGAATGCATTCGGTGGTCCCTCCAGAACAATTATTTTTGGTTTGACTCTTCATTTTTTCTACAGTTACGTGGAACGGCGATGGGCAGCACGTATGCACCTAGCTATGCCAACCTATTCATGGCCCATTGGGAGGAAAGTTTCATCTATGGTGACCATGGCTGGGGTGCACACGTGCTTGCCTATCGCCGTTACATAGATGATATGTTCCTCATATGGAATGGTACTGAAGACACCTTTCTAGACTACTTGAGGTTTCTTAACCATAACGACTGGGGAATTGAACTTACCCATAATATCAGTCCCTCAGCCATTGATTTTTTAGACCTGAATATCTACGTAGCGGATAATACATTGAAAACAAAAACCTTCTTTAAGAAGGTGGATGCCAATGGTTATGTGGCGTATAACAGTGGCCACTATTCACCCTGGCTCAATGGTATCCCGAAAGGGCAACTGTTGAGACTGAGGCGGAATTGTACAGAGGACAACACCTTCCAGATACAAGCTAAAGAGTTACTGAATAAGTTTAAGGAGAAGGATTATCCTGATGATATTCTAAACAAGACATGGCATGAGGTGGAAAAGCTAACGCAGAGGGATGTTTTGGAAAAACCTATAAACAGTAGAAAGGACCCCCCAAAAGATTTAATGGTGTTTAATTTTAATTCGGAACATAAAGCAATAAAACGAGTGATTAACAAATCATGGCATATCCTGAAAATGGACAAAGATCTTGGAGATACATTACCTGAGAAACCAAATATCACTTTCAGGGGAGCACCGAGTTTCAAGACTTCATTGGTGAGAAGTTTTTTAAAAGAAAAAATTCCACCGATGACTAATAATGCATTTGGGGACCTAAAAGGTTTTTACAAATGTAGAACATGCCTGGGGTGCAGAGATACACGCCGGACTGACAAAGTAGTACACAAATTCCGGTCAACTAAAAACAAAAAGGAATACGACATAAGGGAGCATATTACATGCCGAAGTGCTAATGTAATATACCTCTTAGAATGTCCCTGTGGTCTCCAGTATATTGGGAGAACCACACGGCCTCTCTATGTGAGAATACGTGAACATATATACAACATCCGGAAGGGGGTCACAAGTCACAGTGTCTCAAATCATTTTAAGGAGACACACAATCAAGATCCTTCAGGCCTTTCTTTTACAGGGATAAAAAGAGTGTATAAAGACTGGAGAGGAGGCGATTTCATCAAGAAAATTGGGCAGGAAGAGATGAAATGGGCCTACTATATGGATACATTATTCCCCACAGGACTGAATATCGATTTTGACCTTTTTAACTTCCTCTAGTGCTTAACCTTCTAATTTCCCCTAGTGTTTAACCCTCTTTGGCAGTTATTCGGGACATATGATCTATATATTTTCCCCCTAACTTCCTCTAACGTTTGACCTTCTAACTTCCTTTAGTGTTGAACCCTCTCTGATAGCTATTTTTGGACAGAGGATTAATATATTTGGGACATATTATCAGTATAATTTCCTTTATTTTTCTCTAGTGCTTAACCCACCATTTTTTTCTAGAGTTTAACCCTCTCTGACGGTTATTCTGGTCATATGATCAGTATGGCTAATGTTCAACATTTATGTAGTTTCTAATAAAGAGATAATAAGGTGTTCAGATGGGTATGTGTTTAGTAGATATCCCCTTCTCTTTTGGTTTTGGGAAATTGGTGATAGCTTAACATTAGTTGGTGAATATATTTTAGGCTGTATTTAATTTCACCCATACCTATGTATATATTTAAATCCCCCCACAAGATGTATTTATTTAACATGTATTCAGACACTATGTTAAGTGATCTTGTTCCAAGAATATTGTTGCTTTTATTTGGTATATATATATTTGCAATATAAATTTTCAAAGCATTAATACATTTTTACTGCACATTTTTTAGATATTGTTCTAGCATATGTATGTATCTTCAACTAATTATAACTGGATTAATGGATACATTAGATGCTGGTTTTCTGAAGCACATTTGCACTTTATATGTATGATATGACAGGATCAAGTAATGACACTTATAAAGATGCCAATCTGGCTAATTGGGTAGAGACTATTTAAAGGACATTGGGAGCCACCCACATTTACGCTTGAGAAAGCCCCAAGAGGCGGGGCGAAACGCGTTGCGTGATACCGGAAACCGGAAGCCGGAAGTATCTTCACTGACTGGGAGAATTCGAAGACAGAGTAAGAGAACTATTACTTTCGTTTTATGCAGAAAGTGCAACTCTGGACTTGTTGAACCCTCATACTAGCGACAGGAAGACTTATTTTTAACTTTTATGTTATTTTTATACATAATTTTTATGTGGAAATAAAATGGAATTTTAATTGTAAACGGACCGGTTACCGAGTGATTGCTTCCAGTTGTCTACCCACCGGATCCCACGATTACAGGGGACTGATCCCCCCCAGAGCCAGATAGTTTGGAGTGGTACTACAACCACTCCACAATTGTGAGTTTGAAATATTCCTCTCCAGCTATATCTATTCGTTTTAACAGTGTTGCACTAGGTCTGTGTCTGTTTATATTTTCAGATTGGACCATCTGAGCTGACCTGTGCAAGTATTATTTATTACTATTCACTATTATTTTTTGATCAGTGTGTAATTGTTCTGCACAAATCACTCAATATATGGTGTTTTCCTAATTTATGTATAGACCTGCAATTTTATAGCTGGTCACTTGATATATGGTGTTTTCCGAATATATGGATATACCTGCGTTTCTACAGCTTATTGTAAGATAAGTTTGCATGCTTTGCACATTTTATTGTTGAAGTGATAAATTTATTTTGCGCACCTACTTTTTATGGTTTATATATATATATATATATATACACATTGGGGGCAAGAAGTGCTTGCGCAGCAGGCACCTCGCTCCTCCAATCGAATGCTCTCTATGAGAAGCATCAAAGGAGATGACATGTTCGAACTGAGACTGACTGGTTTCTCACAGCATATGCGCCTCTAATGGGTGCAGGAAGACAGTCACCAGAGGTGTGTCTAGCCCTATATTCAAATCATTGCATCTACTAATTATTGTTATTATTATTTATATAGTGCCATCACATTCCGTAGTGCTGTAGAATGGGTGGACTAACAGACATGTAATTGTAACCAGACAACTGGACGTACATGAACAGAGAGGTGGAGGGCCCTACTCAATGAGCTTACATTCTAGAGGGAGTGGGGTATAGTGAGACAAAGGGTAAAAGTAGGGGTACGGAGTAGGTTGTTAGAAAAGTATTCAATGAGGGCTTAGTAGGTAATTTTTGACAGTTGCGGGAGAGGAGTCATGGGGGATAAAAACCTGCTAACAGTTTAATTGATATGCTTTCTTGAAGTGAGTTTTTGAATGAGTGGAGACTGGGTGAATGTCTTACGGAGAAGAGAAGGGAATTCCACAGAACAGGAAAATGAGCCTCGCCGCCGCATTCATTATAGATTACAGCGGTGCAATCTGAGAACATGTAAGACCACTGAGAAGGGTATTGAAGTAGTCAAGGCAATAGAGAACAAGAGCATAGACCAGCACCCTAGCGGCATCCGGGGTTAAATAGGGGCAGGTGCGTGCTATATTTTTCAGATGGAAGCGACAGGACTTGTCAATAGATTCGACATGAGAGGTTGGAGTAAAAAAGAACAACCAGGCAGCGAGTCTGCGAGGTAGAGGTGATGGAAGCGCCGTCGACTTGGAGGGAGGCAGACACAGGAGTAGTAACACTAGAGGGAGGAAAGCCCAAAAGTTCTGTTTTGGACAGGTTGAGTTTAAGGAAGCGAGCAGCCATCCAGTTGGAAATCGAAGAGAGGTAGTCAGTCTCGAGTCAAGATGGGCGGAGAGAGATCAGGGGAAATGATAAAGGAAGCCAAAAAATCTGATGAGTTTACCAAGGGAGGCAGTATACAGGTGATACTCAGAAAATTATAATATCGTGCAAAAGTTCATTTATTTCAGTAAGGCAACGTAAAAGGGGAAACTAATATATGAGATAGACGCATTACATGCAAAGCAAGATAGTGACTCGAGCCGTGATTTGTCATAAGTGCGATGTTGTAGATGGTTTACATTGCAGGACTGAAATCAAAGGGCTACTGCATCCAGACCACTTCATTTAGATGGTCTCGACACCTACAGTGGTCCTTTAAATCTTATAAAATATGTAGGTTAATATAAGAATAATAATTTCAGATACTGCACTATAGACAGACCTAAACGTTACTCGCCACTGAAAGCCTCGCAGGTCCATTGCACACTGACCAGGGGTCAATTTCTACTTAACAGGGCTGAACTACCACTTGCAATGGCTAGTGGGTGAGTGGAAATTCTGAGAAGTCTTTGCAAGGCAGGTGCTGCCTCTTGAGTTTAGCTTCACTGAGCTAACCAAACCAGGAAGTAACAGGACAGGGTGTCTGATAGGCAGGGGGTGTAACAGGGATAATTTATAAAAGTGCCAATTTCTGTTGAAATCTGCACTTTTTTGTAACCTGAAAAGAGGACACATTCAGGGGCAGGGCTTGACCACCGAGTCGGGCAGACACATGGACAGTGAGCTCCACACTTATTTTTCCCCAATTCGCCAAACGTGAATACAGCCATAATTGACTGACACTGCAACATACTAGTGTCCTGAAGCTACCGGACATCTGCCTGCACACTCTCGTACCTGAATACAGCGGAATTCTTACACTGTGGAATTGCGGCCTAGCATGGGTCCTGGCTGGGAGTAATGGCTGAACCTCCTCGCTTGCAATCCAGTAGCTGAGCTGTGGGCGAGCCCTCTTGTTGTTTCTCTCCCCCCCCCCTCCCCCCCTTTGGACAGGTGGGGGTTATCCCAGTCCCCACCACCACAATCACTCACCTACAATCCAACACTTCTCAGTCGGGCAACAGAGTAGCACATGTTCAACCCTAAGATGCTGGCTTGGCTGACTCTGCTCCAATAGAGTGCAGTGCCGCCAATATGCTTCACACATACAGCTTTACAACACTACAGTTCTATTTTGTGCTAACTTGGTTATTCACTTGCCTGACAGGGCTGCTGTTGATGTGATGTTTTTTTTTTCACATGAAGCTTGTAATGCTGGCATACTCTATTTCTTGACATAATTACATCACGCTTTACGTGTCTATTTCACACTCCGACTCTGACATCCTCAGACATGTGTGACTTGCTTGTTGACCTATCATATTACTTATAAAACTGTGCTTTTGTTTTCTGTGCCATACCTAAGTATCTAAATGTCATCATTATACCTACCACTCCTGTTTTTGCAATGTAGTCGCTTATGTTCTTTATGCACAAGAAAAATAAAGAATTCTAAAAAGTAAAGACACTCTTCACACACATAGCTCTTTAGTAAGCTAAAGTGCTTTAGGGATCTGGAGTGCCCCTTCTCAGGGGTTTAGTCCAAAAATAATTAAAGGGATACTACCGTAGTGCTAGTTATACAAATCTGTAGTGGCCTGGGTGCGTATAGTGTCCCTTTAATTATAGAATACTGTTGTGATCGGTTTCGTTTTGGGTACCAGGCTTACAATGTGGTCCTGGAATATGGTTTGGTGTCTGCCAGCTGTTCCAACTTTGATTGTCTCTTCCAGGTGGACTATAGTCAATGGGGTCAGTGGAGCCAGGTATATGGGAGCCCACAGCAATATGGACAGTATGTGACCAATGGCTGGCAGGTGCCATCTTACAGCATGTATGGGCAAGCCTGGAATCAGCAAAGCTTTGGTGTCGAGTAAGTAATTCCTGTTACACATGCACGTTTCTTCGGAAGGATTTTTGTTACAATGTAACAGAGCTTTGTATAACCTTAGCAATTCTGTGCTTATTATCCCATTGCAGACAATCCCAGTCAGCTTCCTGGATGGGTGGATTCAGTGCTCAGCCACCACCACAGGCACAGGGGCCTCCAGTGATACCAAATGCCCCTGGGTACAGCATGGCCACTTATCAAACACAGTGACAAAGAACTCTTCCACATGTGTACACTGTGCCCGATATCATCGGTGGATTAAACAGTGATAACGGCTGGCTACCAATAACCATGGCAGGCAAGGACACGACTGGTTTGGCAGAATGACCGAAACAAGAAGAAAATATTTATTTAAAGCTGAAATTGTTTTGGGACCTTTTAATACCATTTGGCTTTGAAGGACACATAATCGTTTTTGCCTTTCTTTTTTTCCTCTTTAGGACTGGACTGATAAATTCACTTTTTATGTACAAAATGTATGAATTAAAAGCCATGTTTTAGATCCTGGTATAAACATGTAAAATATTAATCAGGTGGGCTGGAAAGGTGCAGCTAACGAATTGCATGTTGTGCCTGTGGAACCTGACTTTCCCGTTTAAGTTCCTCTTACTTATTCACACCTTCATTTTGGGATTTAGAAAGCTGGGTTAGAGGTCAGGGAAGAGGGCTCAGACTGGTCTGTTTTCCTTTGCTCACTATACCAATGACAATGCCTGGTGATGTAGCATAACCTAGTATTTCTTGGATCACAAGCTCCTGGGTAGTGGGGACTCCCGGGAGTATGGGTTAATACACTCAGTTCTCTAAGGAATAGGTGCATTTTTATGTTTTTTTTTTTTTTTTTTTTTCTCACTGGTGCTCTTGAGAAATACTTAACTTACTGCACTCTGCTTCAGATCGTATAACATGTCTCCAGACATTATTAGAAAACCCTACCACAGCTAGCGTGGCCTCTGAAGGAGGTGATAATGCCCTGGCTAGAATGATTTCTATTCCATAGCCTACATAGCCAGGTGAAATTAGAGATCATTATTGGCACTCTAATCGCAAGGCATTGTTTTAAGTTTAACTTTACTATTTACTTGTCAAATGTTATAAACTAGGAACTGTTCTATTAAACTTTTAGTAGATCGGCTTTTATGTTACAAAGCAAAAAAAAAATGTTTTTAGGTTAACTGGCACACGGTCCTTGATTAATATTTATTTTTGCTTAATTTTTTTTATTTTACGAAGCTCGGATTTGGTTTTCGAGTTTTATTGTTCAACATACAGTCGACGCTTTTAGGAAACCATCTTTCTCTTGCTTTCTCTGGTGTTATACTCAATTTAAATTAGTTTTATTATGTTTCCCTAGCCAGGTACTGTTAAATATCCTATTTCCCTGATCGCACATTAGGGGTGTCCATGTATCACAGTCATAATATACGAGTAATGCCGGCCTATCGCTCAGATGGAATCTGCTAACTGTACGGAAATTTCCAAACTTAACCTCTTCATGTTTAAAGGGGGTATCGTTGAAGAAGAAGCCTTAATTCCCGATTCCTGAAGGATGTTTTTATTTCATTTTGTGCCCCATCCAGATGTTTTGCTATGTACATACCTTGTTTGAATTTATCTCTCGTTTTTCTAAGTTGTATAGCATCTTGAGTTGGTTTCAAATGAAATAATAAAACTTTGTCGTGTGCTTTTGTTTTTTTTCCCCACGTTTTTGTTTTTTAACCATGAAGTTAATAAATATTTTAACGTTTAATTTGTAAATTCACTGGGTGATGTTTGGTGGGGAAAAGCTCCACAAAGTTTATTTTATCTTTTATTTGTTTTAATGGCCGGATTTGCATGTGATGTACAAAGGTTCTTTTTGTAAAGGGAGTTTAAATAGGAGGAATCGTGAGTGAGTTTTGAATCATTTCATCACTTTCATTTCAAAACCACTTGCAAATTGCCTTAATATCCTTCTATTTAGGATTGCTGATGCTTTTACTAGGTTTGTATGTGGTTCCTTTAATATGAAACCTCACAAGGTGACATTCATTTCTAAAAACTGTTCCATATAATCAGATAATTTTTATTCATAAAGCAGCAACACCTTCCGTAGTGCTGTACAATAGGTGGACTAACAGAGGTATTTGCTGCACACAGGTTGGACACAGATGAAGGGAATGTGCGGAGGGCCCTGCTCAAACCAGTTTACGTTCCACGGGAGAGTGGGGTAAAGTGACCCAAAAGGTAACCGTAAGGTTTATTTATTTAAAAAATATTTTACCAGGAAGGATATATTGAGATTTTTTTTCAATGTATTTCATTTATGGGAAAAGTGGGTTACTAAAACAGCTTAAAATGATTATCTTTGTTTTTGGTTGACACAATAGCATGGTGGGTTAGTAACGTGTAACTGACTGACATGCCTTCATGTGTGTTATCACTGATTTATAAGCAAGGACCAGAATTTTTTATATTACGGGAAGTGGACTGCTGTAATCAAGGTGGGAGAAGATAGCAGCATGGACTAACACCTAAACTGTATCCAGATGGCACAAGGGCCACACTACCCAAACGAAAAAGGTTTAAAGCTTTACAATAGAACAACCAAACAGGAACTGAAAGAAAATCTGGATAAACTGTCACTCTGAAAAGAAAAACAGGCTCGTGAAAGTAAACTGTAATAGACAGTCGCAACATCACAAAACAGTCCAGTAAACCAATATTAAACCAAAGCATTATATTAACTCCTAATACAAATCCCCAATGTAAAAACCACCATAACACCCCAAATAATATAATTAAGAAAAGGGGAAAAAAAAGCCAGGAAACTGAGGAATATTCACCTCCTGTCTTTAATAAAATGTACATTATTTCTTCACCAAGGCAAGAAATAATACTCAATTTTACAGCAAAACAGGAGGCTTCTTATTTGCATTTTTATTGCCCCGAGAGCAAAGCAAAGAAACCTCAGATCGCGGACAGATTCAAAAAGTTTTGAAAAATAGAATACCCACAACCAAATCGTTGTAGCCAAAAACTCAGACAGCGAGCTGGCCAAATCCACGGCCAACGGCACAGCACCATGCACTGAATGGCCCCACAAGCCTCTTCTGTGACAAACACTCTTTTCTACGGACGTTTGCCACAAACTCCTGAAGAAGTGTGGAAGCTGGCCTCCATCCCACCGACTATGGTCCAGGTCTGAGACCCTGTTCAGGAGTGTGATGAAAGCCATTTCGCCACTGGGTTTTGGAGGGGACTACTGGTCATCCTTTTACCCTGTGACTATGGCCCCTGTAATTTATTTTGGCTGAGAGACCCTAATTGTGCCTATTGGCATTTCAAACATTGGTTCTTCGAACTCCCGAACAGTCGAAGTGGCCAGCAATTCGAATACGTGGTGACGGCCATCTTGTTCGCATGGACCAAAACCGCGAATAGACTTAAGGGGGACTTAGCCACGAATGCCCTGGAACTATTTTCGGCATGAAAACCTTGTGGTTCCCGGTTGGTCCTCCAGCAGCACATAACTGCGAATCTATGGAAGTGTTTTGGGCATGAAATCCTGGGTTCACCTGGGCAAAAATATGACTTTCATAAAATGTCTGAATCCCTTATCTGATCTGGGTGATTTTGGGACATGTTCACATCAGATCAGAGCTATCAGGGGGTGTAAGAGTTATGGGGACATGTTCTGTTTTGGGGTACTTATGGTACATTATAAAAATGTGTTTTTTCTGCCTAATGTTAATTGAGTTAATGTATCATCTTATCTGCATTAATTGTATCACAGGCAGAGGGCAGGGATTGTTTACTGTACATTGTCACATTGCTTTGATTGGCTTGTATATTTTGTATCCTGTGCCCAACAAGGTCCACCTGGGCGTCAACCTTGTTGGGAAAATTGTATAAAAGGCCAGTGTGTCCCATTAAACCTTGAGTTCCTGTTTTACCCTCAACATAGAGTCTCGTCTCATGTGTGTGGGGAAAGGCTGAGGTACCCAACTGGAACTGGAAGCTCCGTTACAGGGAGTTACCGTATATACTCTAGTATAAGCCGACCCGAATATTAGCCGAGGCCCCTAATTTTACCCCAAAAAAATGGGAAAACTTATTGACTCGAGTATAAGACTAGGGTGGGAAATGCAGCAGCTACTGGTAAATTTCTAAATAAAATTCGATCCTAAAAAAAATTATATTAATTGAATATTTATTTACAGTGTGTGTATATAATGAATGCAGTGTGTGTGTGTGATGCAGAGCCTTGGTGGGGGGTTATTTTTTAATTATTATTTTAATATTGTTTTTTGTTTCATTAATATTTTTTTATTTTATTTTATAATTTTTTTATTTTATTATTTTTTGTATTATTTTATTATTATTTATATATATTAATTTTTTCGTCCCCCCTCCCTGCTTCCTAACTGGCCAGGGAGGGGGGCTCTCACTCCCTGGTGGTCCAGTGGCATTGGTAGTTCAGTGGGGGGGGAAGAGGGGGGCTGGCAGGGAGCACTTACCTCTCCTGCAGCTCCTGTCAGCTCCCTTCTCCTCTGCGCCGGTCCGGTCGGCTCCCCTGTCAGCTCACAGTGTAAGTCTCGCGAGAGCCGCACTATGACCCCGCGGCTCTCGCGAGACTTACACTGGGAGCTGACAGAGGTGTTGAACGGACCGGCGCAGAGGAGAAGGGAGCTGACAGGAACTGCAGGAGAGGTAAGCGCTCGCTGCCAGCCCCCTGTCTGTATTATGGCAATGTAAATTGCCATAATACAGACAGTGACTTGAGTATAAGACGAGTTGGGGTTTTTCAGCACAAAAAATGTGCTGAAAAACTCGTCTTATACTCGAGTATATACGGTAACCTGCCCAGCCGCCATCAGCAGCTTTCCCTCGATGTCCCTGGTTCAGCACTTTCCCTTCATTTGAATGGAACCGAACACTAGCTCCCTGGTGGCTGTTCGCATGAACAAACCCAGTGAATGGTCCTCAGCAGTACTTAATCGCGACTGTTATGGTACTAATTTCAGCATGAGGACTTCGTGGTTCTCGGTCACATCAGCTGTACTTAGCCGCGAATGTTAAGGAACTGTTTTCGGCATGAGGTAACCTTGCGGTTCCTGGACAAATTGATCCAGGGTTTTGAACCACTTTACGACCTGCCAGGAGAATGCTTTTTGGAGGAAAGGTGCCTGAGACCAAGTGAAACAAACGCTCCCTGAGAGCCAGGTGGAGCACCCCATAGTGCGGCCGCAGGAGCTCCTGAAAGTTGGCCGGCCAAAGCACACATTGCTCTGGAACTATTTTTGGCATAGGACCACATGTGCAGCCGGTCAGAACTTTGACACAGTGGTGTTTCCCCTATACTGTATGGATCTGAGCGCTATTTGGACAACATGGGAACTCAGATCAGGATGTATGACGTGGGTTTATTATATGTTTTTAGAATTTTTGGGGCTACTTTTATGTTTTGTGTTGGGCTCTCTGTTCCTGGTAATTAGCTTACCGGTCTTTAACTCCATTATATCCCAGGCCTAGAGATTCCTGGGAGGGGCTTGCTTTGTATTGTTTTGATACCCCCTGCTGGGGTCTGTGCATAAAAGGCAGAGTTTGTCTGACTAAAATCAGTTGTACTCCCAGAACTGTGTGTCATCTGGGAGGGTAAAGGGCCATTCACTGCTCAGCATCTTGTTTCAGCTCGTGGAGGATTAAGCGAGGAAAGTCCTTGTAAGGACTACAGCTCCCAGGACTGTGTGTTGTCCAGTCCCTGGGAGGGAATAGAGCTAGTCTCCAAGAGAGAGAGGTTCTAGGAGGACAGACTGGGACAGTCACCCACGGCGACTGGGACAGAAGCGCTGAGTTTTTCCTGGTTCCAGATAGGAAGTGATCCTTGGTGGAAGTACCCAGCCAGGGTACAGGGAGCTCCACTACACCTTCTACACCTGCAAGATGTAGGATACACTGAGCTATTGTAGGACCCGAGACCGATATAAAAAGGTCGAACATAAGAAATCAAAAACTGAACGCGATTGAGATGACTACAAAGATGAAGTCACTGAGATGTAACAACGAAGGCAGCAGGCTACACAAAGTCAAGGTCTATCCAAAGAATTAAGAGTGAGAGACCAAAGAAGAACCAGGCTTGTCAGACAAGAACGACAGAGGACACCCCATCAGGAGAAAGAGTCCTGAGGCCCTAGCCCAAAGATCCGGCATCTGAATCCAGAATGAAATCCGGATTGGAGCGGAAAATTTTCTTGCCACTCCACTCGTCCATGTGGACAGCTACCCATGAAATTCGAGATGAACCTCATCCATCAAGCGAAAGCTCCGGTCATATGAGGTGGACTTTCGCAGGGGCCAAGCCGTCTAGATAGTGTAGAGGACCCGGGGGGGGGGGGGGAGGGGAGGAGAAACACCCATACAGGGGCATAAAGGAAGCCTATGGGCCTAGCCAGATCCCTCTCAATTGGGAAGGAATAACTCTGTCGCATTGACAATGACAATCCAAGATCTTGCAGCAGTTGGACCATCACAAGAGTATCTCGATTAAGTTTATCCGGATTCTGATCCTCGAGGAAATGATGGAAGAGATGTCAAGACCGGTTTTAGAAGTTCTATGAAAAACACCCGGGGCCCAAGGTGAGACCGAAAGGCAGACATGTGAATGGTCAAGTAGATCTTTCCCTAGGCATTGCAAGAACGGGTACATTGGTAGGTGACTTCTTCCAATATATTTTAGACATTTGTTATTCTGACTCATATTGTCTGTCTACATCTCATGTTTTTGTTTTCTGTCTATCCTTATTTAAATATAGACCTGCAGAGAGTTCCAGCAGGAAGTATTTCCCAAGTAAGTGAATTGATCTCATAAGGGCAAGCGTTGGGCTGCTAGGGTAGGACCTGCCAAGAATAGGGTGTCAGGGTACCTGAAGTCTCTACCTCGGAGGAGGTTAGACTTTCCAACGGCCGTCCTCTCAGGGGGGCTGATTCACCCAATCCTCACAGCTCTCATAGTCGTTCTCACGCCGGCCGCGATAGCCCCGCTTCCTTTTATGACACGGCGCTCAGGAGCCGACGTCATGACGGCAATCACATCCCGACCTGTCAATCTAGTTCTGAACAACGAATCAGGGCTCGGCAAGGGCGGAGTCATCAATTAAAGAACCAAGGTATAAAAGAGGGATGTGTGTAATGGTTCATTGCCCTGTCGTGGTTCTAGCTTGTCTGGTCCCTCAGTGCTCTTATTTCTATTGTCTATTTGGTTTTGACTCGGCTTGTACTTTCGTTCCTGTTTATCTCTCGTGTCCTTTGACCTCGGCTCGTCTCTCGCTTACCTGCTCTCTCGTACCCTCGACCTCGGCTTGTCTTTGACCATTCTTTGCTTTCTCCTTACGTTAGTCCGGCCATTCTAAGGTCCGGTATACGTACCTATCTCCTGTTTGTATTCTGCGTCCCGATCCTGACATAGGGTACATTGACGTTGTGGCAGGCTTATGCAATATATGATCATATAATGTAACTAAGCCCCCATTATTTTTTGCCTAGGTGTGAGGTGTTTTTAAATAAAACTGTTACAATCTGTGAGATTTGAAATCATTGTTTAGTGAATAAGCGAGTGCGCTGGATTGTGTATTTTGTATGTTGTATGAATTGGCTCCAGCAGCACCCTATAATGTAAGCATGTTCAGGTGAGTGCAGCCCTGTTGGTTTAATATATATATATATAGAGGCCGGGCCTGTAGTTGTGGGAGGGGCATGAGTTCTCTACTTAAGGATCGCCAGACGCCTCCTCATTACCATTGATGGTCTGGCGATTTGCATACCTGGATTTCGGGCTGCAGCAGACCGCCATCTTGTTTTCTTTCCTCGTGGAGACCTTACCTGCTTTCAGAATGTCTGCCTGGATCAAGCTTCTTCTACTGTTCAAAGCCTCTGGGATTTTTCCCCCCTCCTCCGGTCATTACCACACGGTCTCATAGCTACAGTCACAGGTGCAAAGCGTCATCACGGGCCAACTCTATTTCACATACCTCAGTTCGTCTGCTTTGGCATCAGTCTTTCGTTTAAACTTTCATTCGAACGCACAGTTTCAGTAGTTTGCCCACTATGTTCTATCGGTTTATATAATTACCTTCCGTGGAATTATACTCACCCATTCGGCAGTTAGTTCACACGCACAAACGATACTCACGATTCTCTGGTATATGTCATAGTATTTCGTTGTATTGGAGCGTTCGGTTTTTATGCAACTCTTTGTCCCTCTTTTGGAGCCGTTCATATGATTACTGCTGAACGCCCTATTTTACAGTCCATGCGGCCATTCGTTTAAATGACACAAACAGGTTTTGGTAGCCTAATGACTCCTAGAGGTCATAGGGGAAGTACTGCACGTATTATAATTTTCATATAAATATGTTTTCACAACTTAAATTCAGCAGCACTTTGTCGTAATGTCTGTCTATTTGTTGTTACGTTATAAACATGTTTTATAGGTTGCCGAGCCTGAAACCCCCTTTTTGTTGGAAGGTAAGGAAGTCAATCTAGTTTCACTACTGATTGCCTCCCAATATATTGTGGGAAAGAAGACGTATTCCTATGGTGTTGTGTCGGTTGTACTAAAGTCTAGGGACCCCACGTAGAATAGGAGGTTACATATACAAAGTTACATAGCTGAAAAGAGGCTTGCATCCATCAAGTTCAGCCTTCCTCACTGTAACAGAACATTATCATCTCCTAAACTTTGTGGAATAATACAGTGAATTACCTTATAAATCATTTGTTCGGTGGTCTGGACTCATTCCTTATCAGTATATTCCTACCAAATACTGGAATCCCTTGATGTGTGATTAAAACATACCTTTTCCCGGGCACTTCGAATACAGTCGAAGTGCCGAAGCCGTCGAAGTGCCGAAGCCGCCATTACAGCCGAACACGTGGCGGCGGCCATTTTAGTGCAGTCCAACGCGGTCAGCGGTGACCGGTACCTTCCCCTGTCCTTCAACAACACGGCTGGAGACTAAGTCCCGTTCGAACGTTCGAACACCCGTTCGGAAGGGACTTTGTCATCTTTTCCTAGGAAGTAGATCACCGCCCGACTGGCAATCACCGCAGAAGTTTTAACCGCGTTGTACTTCGACACTTCGACAAAGTCGAAGTGCGTTCGACTATTCGAACACCGCCTTCGGTTGGGACTTTACCGTTTTTTAGGACAGAAATAGACCGACCACATAGCCTGAACCTGTGGAACTATTTTTGGGTATACATACAGGCGTGCGGTCGGTCCAAAGGGACTTTTTAATATCTCTGGAACCACTGGACGGATTCTCACGAATTTTGAATATGTTGTTCCACAATTTATGTTGTCCATAAAAATGTAAGTTTTATTCCTGTGCTATGTAAAATGGGAAAGTTATAAAAATGCATAAAAATGTATAAGTTTTAGCTTGGAGATAATTGAGTAGATACAGTAGGAAACTCAATTATCTCCCAAGCAGAGGGGAGGGAACCTGTGGGCTGTACCATTCTGTTATTGGTTATTTTATGCCTCCCCCTGGGTGTGTCCTGTGTGTACTTTTTGTAAATAAAAAGCAGGCTGGGTGTCCCAGACCTCAGTTCTTCTTGACCCTTCAAAACGTAGCCTCGTCTCGTTCTTGGAAGGGGATTATTTGGGATTATCCTGTTTACAGCTGAACCTGCCTCTCTCTGGATATCGTGGATGGGATTATACCAGCTCTACTTCTCCACAGCAACTTGCAGGGAAAAGGACGTCTCAAACGGCAGATACCCTCTCTCAACTTGGGTAGCCGTTACATTGGTTGGCAGCGGTGGGATGGTCCTTTTATCCAAGGAGCAAGTGCTGAATGGAGTCCCAGTATGCCAAGCTGAAAAGACCCACACTGAAAGATCTATTGGAGAATCGTGGTAGGAGTGCCAGTAACAGACCAAGGAGAGAGCTGATAGCTGACCTACTGGAGCTGGACGAAATGGATAGGTCCATGGAGGTAACTGAACCCAGGGCCGGCCTTAGGGGTGTGCGAGCTGTGCGGCCGCACAGGGCGCCATGTAGCAGGGGGCGCCGTGCGGCCGCACAGCCGGCCGGGATTGAAAAAAAAAAATTGTGGGATTGTCAGGTGAGTGTGACTCTCTGCCTGTGTGTATTACTGTCTGTGTGTGTATGACTGTCTGCCTCTGTGTGTCTGTGTGTATGACTGTCTGCCTGTGTGTGTCTGTGTGTGTGTGTGTGTGACTGTCTGCCTCTGTGTGTGTCTGTGTGTATTACTGTCTGCCTCTGTGTGTGTCTGTGTGTATTACTGTCTGCCTCTGTGTGTGTGATTGTGTGTATGACTGCTTCTGTGTGTATGACTGCCTCTGTGTGTATGACTGCCTCTGTGTGTATGGTTGTCTGCCTCTGTGTGTATGGCTGTCTGACTGTCTGCCTGTGTGTGTCTGTGTGTATGACTGTCTGCGTGTGTGTGTGTGTGTGTATGACTGTCTGCCTCTGTGTGTGTGTATTACTGTCTGTGTCTGTGTGTATGACTGACTGTCTGTGTGTGTGTGTGTATGACTGTCTTCCTGTGTGTGTGTGTATGGCCGTCTGACTCTGTGTGTGTGTGTGTGTCACATACAACCAATACACGCATATCACACACTGTTAATACACCCATTACAAATATCACACATAGCATACATATCACACACCGTCATCACACCTACTATCACATACACAGACAACACAAACATTACAGCATACATGGATGATGGGGGGGCGCTGTGAAGATTTTTCGCACAGGGCGTCTAAATGCCTAAGGCCGTCCCTGACTGAACCTATTGCACCAGTCAGCGAGGACGATGTACTTACTGCTATTGTACAGCGGAGATTAGCCTTGTATCCAGAAACAACCACGGAACTAGCAAACAAGCTGTTCAAGGACGCAAAAGAGGAGATCGAAACTAAGAGGAGACCAGAAACAGAACATGTATTAGCTAAACAAGCCAGTACACATACAGTTCCTACTCCTCCACCCGCTGCTACAGGGAAGAAGATACCATTCACTGCATTTAAAGCGTTTGCAGAACATGAGGAAGAAATTGACGGATATTTGGCGGATTTTGAGAGTCAGTGCTCACTGCACCAGGTACCACCAGACCAATGGGTTACTATTCTGGCTGGAAAACTATCAGGAAAAGCAAATGAGGCTTTTCGGGCACTCACGGCCCAAGATATAACACAGTATCAACGGGTGAAAGCCGCACTACTCACCCGATACGCTGTCACCCCAGAGGCATATCGCCGTCGCTTCCGGGAGTCCAAAAAGAAGGCAGCTGACTCCCACATGGAATGGGCAAACAAGATACAAAGGGTGGCATCACATTGGGTGCAAGGGTGCAATGCCCACACCGGAGAAGAAGTGTTACAGTTGTTCTTGATGGAACATTTCTTCCAGGATCTGACTGCAGATATACAGGACTGGGTAAGAGATCGCCGCCCTGCCAACTTAACTGAGGCAGCGCGGCTAGCAGATGAATACGCAGAAACAAGGAAGGTGAGCCAAAGTAACACACGATCAGCACCTAGAACAGAGGCACGCACCCCAACCTACGCTGCACGCACAGAATTTCGGGCCCCAGTACCTCCAGGGCCCCCACGTCCTCAGGGGTCTAACAACCAACCCCGGGAATCTTATAAAGTGACGTGTCATCGCTGCGGCAACACGGGGCATATTGCTCGTTGGGATCCGGCAATAATAACTGGAGGCGCACAACACCGAACACGGAGAACCCGCCATCACGCCCCGCTGCTGCTCACTGCCTGGAAACGGAAGGGAGCCCTGAGGAATGTCTGGGAATATTATATGAGGCCAACCCCATACAAGCTGCTTCCCCGGATAACCGCCAGCATCACCGTCAGGAGGTGCGTGTAAACGGACAGATAGCACAAGGACTAAGGGACACTGGCGCTACCATCACTCTGGTGCAGAAGCACCTTGTAAAACCAGAACATGTGTCTAATCGTACCGTTGCTGTCCGTGTCGCAGGAGGGGCTGTTTTTCGTCTACCAACCGCCCGTATACACTTGGATTGGGGAGTCGGGTCGGGAAAGACCACAGTGGGCATTATGGACAATTTGCCTGCTGAGGTCGTGTTGGGCAATGACATTGGCCCTCTAGCCTCAGCCTTTTTACCCACGACCGCTGCTGCTTGTCCCGTGACCACCCGCTTACAGACCCATACTGAGGACGACTCTACTACAGGTCGGGAGACCCAGGTAAGCCACAAAAGGACACTTAACACTAACACCGCAGAGAGACCCATAGCTTGGGACACCCCAGGGGAGTTTGGGAGGGAAACTAGACAGGACCCCACCCTTCAAAGGTACCGAGAACTAGCCGACAGTAGAGGGGATGAGCGGGAACGTTTTATATGGGAGGGGGACAGGTTATACAGATTGACCAAAGGCAGGAAGAGGGGCTGTATCCCTTCGCAGAAGCGCCAACTGGTAGTACCCAGAAAGTACCGGTTGGAGCTTCTCCGAATTGGCCATGACATCCCGTTGGCAGGACATCTAGGGGGTAACCGCACCACCTTCAGGATCACCCAGACCTTCTTTTGGCCGGGGGTCTCGAAGGATGTACGACGTTACTGCAGTACTTGTGACGTATACCAACGGGTAGGGAAGAGAGGGGATCACCCTAAAGCTCGACTGCTACCTATGCCTGTGATCGAGGAACCATTCAGCAGGGTGGCAGTCGACCTAGTGGGACCCCTACCTAACCCCAGTCCCTCTGGTAAGAAATATATTCTTACTGTAGTGGACTATGCTACTCGCTACCCGGAAGCCGTCGCTCTGACGAATATCCAGGCTGACACTGTCGCCAGTGCTCTAGTCGGGATATTCACCAGAGTGGGATTTCCCCAGGAAATCTTGTCTGACAGAGGGACCCAGTTTACCGCAGACCTAACCCAGCAGTTATGGAAGGTCTGTGGTATTAAGCCCCTGCTTAGTTCACTGTACCACCCTCAGACTAACGGTCTCTGTGAACGCTTTAATGGTACCCTAAAGCAATTGCTGCGGACCTTTACGGCGGAATACAGAGACTGGGAGCGATTCTTGCCGCACCTCCTGTTTTCTTATCGGGAGGTACCGCAGGAATCCACAGGGATCTCTCCCTTTGAGCTGCTCTATGGACGGAGAGTACGAGGCCCTCTCGACCTCATCCGAGAGCACTGGGAGGGAGAGACAGAACACGAAGGTGTCCCCATCGTACCATATGTGCTGGAAATGCGGGACCGTATGGAACAGTTAGCCCGGATGGCACGGGATCATCTCCATGCGGCCCAGGGTCGGCAGAAACAGTGGTACGATCGGAACGCTAGGCTGAGAACATTCCAGGTAGGACAGAAAGTTCTAGTACTTAAACCCATTAAAGGAAATAAACTACAGACCTCCTGGCAAGGCCCCTACAAAGTAGTAGCACAGGTCTGTGACACCACCTATGTAATTGCCAGTAGCAAGGACGAAAAGATACAGAAGTCCTTTCATATAAACCTATTAAAAGAATACCAAGAACGCCCCGAAGACATAGCAGCCATATGCATCCCAGCCACTGAGGACCCTGACAGTCTCCCCATCCCAGATCTGTTGGCCAACCCCGAGCCCAAAACTCTGCTTAATACAGTACAGCTAGGGGAGTGATTAACTCCCACCGAAAGAGAGCAACTCCAGCAACTACTAGTTGAAAAGAGATTGACCTTTTCCCAGGAGCCCGGCTACACACCCGTAGCGACACATTACGTAGAAACCTCAGGACAAACTCCTCTCCGACAAACTCCCTATAGAAACCCCGAAGCCGTAAAAGAAGAGATGAGAAAGGAGATTCAGGAGATGTTAAAACTGGGAGTTATAGAGCCATCCGACAGCCCCTGGGCATCCCCCGTCGTCCTAGTCCCCAAAAAGGACGGAACGACCCGGTTCTGTGTCGATTACCGACGCCTCAATGACCGAACCGTGACAGACGCATACCCCATGCCCCGAGTAGACAAGCTATTAGATCGCATTGCCAGGGGACGCTATCTGACCACCATTGATTTGTGCAAGGGGTACTGGCAGATTCCCCTGGCCAAGGACGCTATCCCTAAGTCGGCGTTTGTCACCCCGTTTGGCCTGTACCAGTTTAAGGTCATGCCCTTCGGGATGAAAAACGCCCCAGCTACTTTTCAGCGCTTAGTGGACCGCCTCCTTGATGGCTTCCAGGACTTCGCTTGCGCATACCTGGATGACATTGCGATCTATAGTGAGACTTGGGGGGAACACCTACAACACGTAGAGACTGTGTTGGATCAGATTAGGGCCGCCGGCCTAACTCTGAAACCGGAGAAATGTAACTTCGGCATGGCTGAAGTCCAGTATTTGGGACACAGAGTGGGGTGTGGGAAACAACGACCAGAACCCGCTAAAGTAGAGGCCGTAGCCAATTGGCCCACACCCCACACTAAGACACAAGTGTTAGCATTCCTAGGGACAGCAGAGTACTACAGGAGATTTGTCCCTGACTACAGCGCCATCGCCAAACCCCTGACAGATTTAACAAAGAAAAATTTACCTAGGGTAGTCCTGTGGTCTCCCGCCTGTGAAACAGAATTCCAAACCCTGAAACAAGCCTTGATCAATGCACCTGTTTTGTCTGCCCCCGTCCCTAACAAAAGATTTGTCGTCCACACAGATGCGTCCATGTACGGACTGGGGGCAGTGCTAAGCCAGGTCGGTGAAGATGGGGGCGAACACCCTGTCGCGTATCTCAGCAGAAAACTGTTACCTAGAGAAGTGAGTTACGCGGCAGTGGAAAAAGAGTTCTTAGCCCTGGTCTGGGCCCTAAAGAAATTGACCCCATATTTGTATGGACAAGAATTCACCTTAATTACCGACCATAATCCCCTTGTATGGCTGAACAGAGTAGCTGGAGATAATTGACGCTTACTGAGATGGAGTCTCGCACTGCAGCCATACAATTTCTCCATCCAATACCGCCCTGGCAAGTTTAATGGGAATGCCGATGGATTGTCCAGGCAAACAGAACTTTTACCCTAAACAGTTGACCAGACAGCCCCAAGTTGACCCGAAAAGGATCAATCCGGGTCTGCCGGAGTGTTCCACAAAAAGGGAGCAGTGTAACAGAACTGTAACAGAACATTATTATCTCCTAAACTTTGTGGAATAATACAGTGAATTACCTTATAAATCATTTGTTCGGTGGTCTGGACTCATTCCTTATCAGTATATTCCTACCAAATACTGGAATCCCTTGATGTGTGATTAAAACATACCTTTTCCCGGGCACTTCGAATACAGTCGAAGTGCCGAAGCCGTCGAAGTGCCGAAGCCGCCATTACAGCCGAACACGTGGCGGCGGCCATTTTAGTGCAGTCCAACGCGGTCAGCGGTGACCGGTACCTTCCCCTGTCCTTCAACAACACGGCTGGAGACTAAGTCCCGTTCGAACGTTCGAACACCCGTTCGGAAGGGACTTTGTCATCTTTTCCTAGGAAGTAGATCACCGCCCGACTGGCAATCACCGCAGAAGTTTTAACCGCGTTGTACTTCGACACTTCGACAAAGTCGAAGTGCGTTCGACTATTCGAACACCGCCTTCGGTTGGGACTTTACCGTTTTTTAGGACAGAAATAGACCGACCACATAGCCTGTGATAACGGAGAAACTGACGGAAGCGAAGCACAGAGAGATGGACACAGGTTTCTTCAGGAAGGAAGAGATTCTTTATTGGATCACCGATCGGGACTCAGAGGGACTAGCGTCACCAAAATACCACAAGTTCTGAGCCCCGGACAATAGTGCAGGCTCCTTATATAGGCACATAACTCCTCCCATATTAAGCTCCACCCGCACATTCTCTTGACCAATCAATACAAATAAGAATTAACTTCCTGCTTGACCGCATGGCCTGTCCAGCACAATGGAGGAGGGGAATACTACATCCTGTATTCTTGCACATGCTCCGTACACTACTGATCGTATCTTGCCTCGTGCAACCAACTGATCGATACGTCAGCATATGCACGTACACATGCCACGTGGTAATCTCGGCCTACTAAATTTATTTTTACCGAGATTCCACCACATTCCCCCCTTTGATGCCTCTTGATATTTCACAATTACTTGAGGCATCACTTAACCTTAGTTTGCATACACCGCAAGTTACCTTGAACCAGACCAGACTTAACTTATGATGTGAATCTTCAACACTCATCTTCCTGCATTGGTTCTCCCTGATCTAGAGCCTCATATTTATAAATCGCCATTATCTGTGCAGCAGCCTTCCTCTCTGCTATATTTTCTATCAGGCTTTGCACAGACCTAACTACTAAGGGTATAAGACACGGCAGGAGTAGACACAACATTAAAATCAGTAGGACTCCACCTACCACTGCCTTAAGCCCTCCAAACCACTCATACCAGCTACCAAACCAACTACTTGGATTATACCCTTTCCATACCTGAGTAGGCACATGCGCTAGTTTAACCATATGGCTAGTAAGCTCAGCTATTGCTTGCCCTTCGTCATCTATTTGAAGACAGCAATTGCTCAGGTTAAACTTCCCACATACACCTCCCTCTACTGCCAATAGGTAATCCAAGGCTAATCTATTTTGGTAGACTGCTGTCCTCATCCTGGTATTATGCTTCGCTAGAAGATTGAGCGCTTGTGATGTTTCGTTAGTAATAATCTCAACCACCGCCTGTAATCTTATAATACGGTTGAGCATATAAATAGGGGTTCTATAACCAAAGGTACCATCCTCTGCCCACGTGGCTGGCCCATAATAATCTAGGATACGCTGGGGAGGCCATTCATCATCTTCCCAGGCGCCTATCTCTATGGGTCCCCTTTTCTTCCTATGATTCACATCATACACTTTAACACCTAAAGTCTCACCTGTTTCAATCGGTAACAAGAAGAAGGATGGTTTGAGCATACCCAACACACATGCCCCTTCCCAGTCCTGTGGCAACTCTGAATAGGCTTTCTTACCACAGATCCAGTACAAATTTGCTGGGGCTCTCCAGGTAGATGTGATGGATAAATCAAACCACACATCCTTTAAATTGGCGTATCTAGCAAACGGGTTAGATGGTTCTGAGACATTTGAAGCCGACCACCAAGTTGTATTCTTTGTATCATCATCATAAGCTTTTTGCCCTAGACAAGTTAATTCTCCTACAGAAGTATTATACATTATTCCTTTCCTTGCTATGCAAACATAACCTATGATGGAGGTCTTTAATCTCCACTCAGATTTACCTCTAACACTCATATGATAATCGGCTTGTGTAGATATTAGTTGGTCAACTGCCTCAGAACCGGACATTACCTCCTTTGCTTCCCAAGGCCATTGGTCTCCCATGTTAGTACCTCCACACACATAGCAGTTGGTAACATTAAGACTACCGGCAATACTTTCAGCTAAGTCAATGAACAGGTTTTTAGCATTATGGGGGATCTTATTATCTATACTCATCTCTTCATAAAAGGAATGGTATACTTGATGAGTTTGGGAGGATACCGTATCAGTCTCTATCCCTATAAACAATACTGTCCCAGGATCTAAACCCGTCCCGTATATTTGGAACCCAAATAAATTGCCATATTTGTCTAAAAACTTATCGGGGTTATTTATAAGTATATGGATGGGATTGCATTCCATAGACTTACAATATGGGCTGGTAGGCAACTTAGTCACTATCATGTCTTTGTCTACTGTCTGTCCCCAAGTCGCCCACCCCACACAAGACCAATATGGGCAAAAGTTATAGTCTTTATTTGGGCATCTAGGACTCACATATTTATTTTTACTACTGGGACAAATATATTTATCATTAGACCCATACGTCCTCTCCCATCTAAGATCCCCACATACATTCCACGGCTTTCTACCACTTGATATCGCTTTACACGCATCAAATAGCAGAACACCCGAAGAATGTACGGATTCTAACACTGTCTTATTAATTAGGGTCCCCTGAGGATCTCCATTCCTGAGAGTCAACCAAATTGTACGGGGTTGATACTCTGGACTGAAGCACCTAGGTTCTCCTACTCCTAAATGGCACACACTATAGTCTATATTTAGGTATCTACATCTCGATACATCTCCTTTACACTCGTATTGTGAATGCCAAATTAGGGTTTGGGAAATATGGTTACCTGTTCTTGTAGTCTTAATGCATACCTCACAGCTAGGAGTGTCGGTACCTCTACCTTCCTGAATATAAAAATACACATAAATAAACACTATCATCAACACATCTTTCGCCGTCATCCTCAGTCTTCGTCCGTGCGAAGGCACCTCAGCTTCCAGGATGTAAGGGCTGCAGGGAATGGAGTTCTGCTCGTCTTCACAGGAGTCCCTTCGAGACTTTCCCTGGCTTATAAACTATACGTCGGTGGGCGGACAGGCTTTATTATGGCCTTCTCACTCACGCACCAAATCCCAAAAATAATAAAATTTGTAATCCACAATAATTCCTCGTTACTCCGACTGAGTAGTGCGTTTTAACCGGATCTTGCAGGGATTCTCTGGATCTGCTGTAACTTGCCAAGAATCGACTGCTGCTGGTTTAACCCTGGAGTGATGTATCCACGGAGTCACTTCGGCTACTTTTATCGCTGTAGGGGTAGACAAAAGAACAACATAAGGACCTCTCCACTTGGGCCCTAACGGTACATTATTCCACTCTTTAATCCACACTTGATCTCCTGGATGATAACTATGAACTGGGGGATAAATATTCACAGGTAATCTATCTTGTACCCATTTCTGTACCTCCTCCATAGTCTTACCCAACTCTACAACCTGCTGCCGGGTAATTCCTTCTCCCAACTGACTCAAGTCCCCCCTTAAGTTACCAAGTACGGGAGGTGGTCGCCCATACATGATTTCAAAAGGAGAGAGGCCCATCCTTCTGGTAGGGGTACTGCGGATTCGCAATAAAGCTATGGGTAAGAGAACGTTCCACTTAAGTTGGGTTTCCTGACACATTTTAGCCAACTGATTCTTAATAGTTCTATTCATTCTCTCTACCTTACCAGAACTCTGGGGTCTATATGCTGTATGAAGCCTCCACTTTATACCAAGCATATGAGTCAGTTGCTGTAGGCACTGGTGAACAAAAGCTGGACCATTGTCCGATCCTATAGAACAGGGTAGTCCATATCGGGGTATTATTTCTCGTAGCAGGAATCTCACAACTTCTCCTGCTTTCTCTGTACGAGTAGGACATGCTTCTACCCAGCCTGAATAGGTGCACACAATTACCAGCAGGTAACGATGTCCACCCGATTTAGGCATCACTGTAAAGTCAATTTATAAATCGGACATGGGGAGTCCCCCCATAAACTGGACTCCTGGTGGCTTTACTGGTCCTTGTCTTGCATTATTTTTAGCACACGTTACACATCTTCGTACAATGGCCTGGGTCAAGTTGGACAATCTTGGTATGTAGAAATGTTTTCTGAGAGATTCTTCTGTGCTGTCTCTCCCAGAATGTGTCCCGTTGTGATAATTCTGGACAATTTCTACCGCTAGTGATGCTGGTATGACTATTCTTCCATCTTCTAGCTGATACCACTTGTTCTCCAAATACTTTCCTGGTTCAGTCTTTAACCACTCCTCTTCTTGAGCTGTATAAACTGGAGTCCATTGGGACAGTGGAGTTGGTATAAGAGCAGCTGTATGCCCCACATATTCCTGTCTTCCTGATTCAGCAGCACGCTTAGCTGCACTATCTGCCATCCGATTTCCTTTGGTTACATCACCATCTCCTCTCAGATGCGCTCGACAATGTATGGTACCGACTTCTTTCGGCTCCCACACTGCTTCCAATAGTTGTAGGATTTCAGCTGCGTATTTGATTTCTTTGCCTTCTGAATTCAGTAGTCCTCTTTCTTTATACAAAGCTCCGTGGGCATGAGTGGTTAAAAACGCATATTTGGAGTCCGTGTAGATGTTCACTCTTAAACCTTCAGCCAATTGTAACGCTCGTGTCAGTGCTATCAATTCTGCCTTTTGTGCTGATGTTCCTTTCGCCAGTGGCCGAGCTTCTATCACCTTGTCTATTGTTGTCACTGCATATCCTGCATAGCGGATCCCTTCTTTCACATAACTACTGCCGTCGGTATAATATTGAACATCGGGGTTCTGGATGGGAAAATCACGAAGATCTGGTCTACTTGAGAATACTTCATCCATTACTTCCAAACAATCATGTTGACTTTCAGTAGGTTGTGGCAAAAGGGTAGCTGGATTTAAGGTGTTTACAGTCTCTAAATGCACTCTTGGGTTTTCACACAACATTGCTTGATACTTGGTCATACGGCTATTACTAAACCAATGATTTCCTTTGTAATCCAACAACGTCTGTATTGCATGTGGGACTCGTACATAAAGTTCTTGACCCAGAGTGAGTTTATCGGCTTCAGCTACTAGCAGGGCGGCTGCAGCTACGGCTCTTAGACAAGGTGGAAGTCCGCTGGCCACTGCATCCAATTGCTTAGACATGTAGGCAACAGGTCTTTGCCATGATCCCAAGTACTGTGTCAATACTCCCACAGCCATTCTTCTTTGCTCATGTACATACAGGTAGAATGGTCGTGTGTGATCAGGTAGACCTAATGCTGGGGCACTCATCAAAGCCTTCTTCACATCTTCAAATGCCGTTTGCTGTTCTTGGGTCCACAAGAAGGGGTCGTGCTCTGTACCTTTGATAGCTGCGTACAGAGGTTTTGCCAGTATCGCGTAGCTGGGAATCCATATCCTACAGAAGCCTGCTGCCCCCAAGAATTCTCGCACTTGTCTTCTATTCTTGGGTATCGGTATTTGGCACACAGCTTCTTTTCTCTCTGGCCCCATAATTCTTTGACCTTCAGAGATATGGAATCCCAGATATTTGACAGTTGGCAAACACAACTGAGCCTTCTTTCTAGACACCTTGTATCCTGCCTTCCAGAGAATGTGTAGTAGATCGTGCGTTGCTTGCTGACAGATTTCTTTTGTAACTGCTGCTATCAACAAGTCATCTACATATTGTAACAATACACACTCTCCTGGGATGGACTCGAAATCCAGTAGATCTTGACTTAGAGCTGAACCAAATAGGGTAGGTGAATTTTTAAACCCTTGGGGCAGTCTTGTCCAGGTCATTTGGCGTTTTGAGCCCGTTACAGCGTTCTCCCATTGGAAAGCGAAAATACATTGACTTTCTGCAGCAATTCGGAGGCAAAAGAAGGCGTCTTTGAGGTCTAAGACTGTAAAGTAAGTAGCCCCGCCCGGAATTAAAGCAAGCAGGTTATATGGATTGGGTACAACTGGATGTATACTAACAACCGCATCATTGACTGCTCTCAAGTCCTGCACAGGTCGATACTCATCTGTACCGGGCTTTTGAACAGGCAGCAATGGGGTGTTCCAGGGGGAAGTACAGAATTTTAGGATACCATACCGTATGAACTTATCCAGATAAGATTGGATGTTCTTCTTAGCCTTCTGCGGGATGTGATATTGTCTTAGGCTCACTGGATAAACCCCAAGTTTTAGTTCAATTTTTATAGGTGGAATATTGCGGGCCAGTCCTGGTGGGTTGTTCTCTGCCCAAACTCCTGGTATGTTGAATAATGACTCATCACTCCTAGGGTTTTGGCTAGTCAACGCTGTATAAAGTCGCCACTCTTCTTCCTTTGGTACGGATAATGTCATAATACCTGAAGGTCCATTAAACTTTAAGGATGTTGTTCCATTTGGTAGGAACGTAATCTGCGCTTGTAATTTTGATAGCATATCACGTCCCAGCAATTGGACTGGACATTCAGGCATATAAAGGAATTGATGTTTTACTACGTGGCCTCCCAATGTACAGAGTCGACTTTTAAGAACCGGTTTTTCAGCACTTCTTCCAGTTGCTCCTATTACAGTAATAGTCCTTCCAGATGGAGGAGCAACTAGATTAGTCACCACTGAATGTTCAGCACCAGTGTCGATCATGAACGCACTCCTTTTTCCCCCTATTGATACATCGACCATAGGCTCCGCTCGACCAAGGGGGATGGAGCCCGGTCGGTATCAATAGTCCTCCATGACCGTGTCAGCCAATCCTACAAAGTCCCTGCCTTCTCTATCGCGGGACCTTTGCGCTGCTGGGATATACCTATCTTCCCTAACACTTCCTCTGTTCCCATTGCTCCCTCTATTACCATTACTCCCTCCGGGGCCTCCTCTACCTCTCGCTCTGCCTCTAAAGTTTCCGTAACCTGCCCTGGGTTGGTCTCTCTCGTACTGCTCTCTTTGTGGACATTCGTTCCTCCAATGCCCTTCTTCCTTGCAATACGCGCACTGATTCCTACTCAAGGGCTCCCTACTCCATCTACTATCGCCTCTATCTGGGCCCCGTCTATCTACGCCTGCGATCGCTACCGCTAGCATGTCTGCCTTTCTACGCATCTTGCGCTCTTCCTCTTTCTTACTTTCTGTTTCCCTATTCATATATACCTTATTCGCTACCTCCATCAGTTGGGTGATGGACATACCCGCAAACCCTTCTAACTTCTGTAGCTTGCGCTTAATATCTCCATAAGCTTGGCTGACAAAGGCGGAGTTCACCATTCGGGAATTATCTGCGTCTTCCGGATTAAAGGGGGTATACAAGCGGTATGCCTCCAATAATCGGTCATAAAAGACACTGGGCGCTTCATCACTTTTCTGAATCACCTCAACTGTCTTCGACATATTAATGGCTTTCTTTCCTCCGGCTTTCATGCCAGCAATTATAGCGTCTCTATAGGCTCTGAGTTGAACCATATCAGCACCATTTACATTCCAATCGGGATCGGTGTTGGGATAATGTGTTGCGGCCCATGCTGATGGATTGGCTTGGTTTAAAGTACGGGCTTTATCCTCTAGTGCTTTAATGGCCGCTTGATTAATTCTTGTCCTTTCCTCATTGTTGAACAAAGACATTAATAACTGCTGGCAATCAGCCCATGTCGGGTTATGTTCTGTACTATTGAGGTGAACAGATCAGTCATAGCTTGTGGTTTCTCAGTATACGAGGAATTGTGGGTCTTCCAATTTAAGAGATCGGTTGTCGTGAACGGGACATATACAAAGACCGGGTCAGCATGTGCCATTTGGCCTGCTGCATCGATATAGGCTGACCCAGGATTCAGACGAAGAGGCATCTGATAGTGTTTTAATTGTTGGGTACCGGTCAGTTGTCGGGTCTGTATGGGGCTACGTGGAGGGGCGTCAGTCATAGGTTCCAGTCGGGGAGAAATAGGGTATGGGGATGTGGGAGCTTGGTTTTGGGAAAATGTTGTAAATAAAACACTTCGAGCCGAGCTAGAAGAAGCTTGACCGGAAGTCTGAAGTGGCGCCAAATCAGGATATTCGGATTTAATGGGGGTTGGTTCTGATTCCGGAAGGGGAGATTTAGTACGAGAGGGGGTGGATTCTGTACTGGAGGAGGAAGCGGAAGTGGATGAGGGTAATGAGGGGAGGATTGCAGGACTTCCTGCATTTGCGTCACTTCCTCTTAACGGAAAGTAAGGGGGCGGCAAAGGGATCTCGGACTCAGGGGGCGTGTCCAAAATGGGCCTAACACCAGTCCTAGTGGACAAACAAGTCCTAGCTACCATGAGGCGACATTGCTCCTCGTGGCATGTCTGAAGCCATTTTGGCGAGTCATTTACGGCCTGTCTCCAACAATCAATATAAGGAAACTGGCCGTAAAGTTCAGGCCTACCCGATACAGCCACGTGTAAGCGCTGTACCAGAGTTGGATCCAAACTGCCACGTGGCGGCCATGCCGCAACCAAAGTAGGCCACTCCCTAGTACACAAAGTGACCAAACGTACAGGAGACATTTTAACCCCAAAATCACATGTCTTGAATCCCTTTTTAAAATTCTTCACCATACAACCTAAGGGATCCGGAATCGTTGACTGCGACGCGCCCATACTTATCAATGGAACGTCGCTGACAACGAATACTATGCACGCGTACTATTCAACAGTCACACCCGTTTCCTCTGGCAACAGCACCACGTGGTACAGTTACCAAGTGAAACGTATACAATAACACAATAAACACTCAGGGAATTCCCGTACACACACAGCTGTTACACCAGTCACTAAATAATCAATATTATGCCCTTTGGCGTAACTATACAGTCACCCACGCTATAATTCTCTATATATGAATTACCCGTCTATAACACACCCCAGTAACATCGTCTTTTACAAATAGCGGTTACAGTACGGTTAGCATAGGTCAAAGCACAAGTTAAGGTCACAATACAATTATTAGTGGTTATGGTGTTAAACATGCAATGGACGACAATTATTAGTACTTATATACAGTGTCAGTAAATATACAGGGTTATGGTACCGTGCACTATAATACAGCAACACACTATTAACACTCTCGCTAGACGGCTGAGCTCGCGCTATCTAACAAGATATACACTTTACTAACAATCTTTAACACATTTACAATCCCAACTAAACTATTGGCCAGTACCTTGATGGACTACCTAAAACTATATACACCCGTTTTGGTTAGCCACACTGCCCAAGCACCACATATAGCGAGCTAGAGGACCGAATTTACACAGGCGCCTCTTAGTCGATTACTATCAAAAATCTAGTGGGTTCCAAATTTACACGCCTTCCCACTTAGCCAAGATAGGTTGAGAGCTAGCGAACCGAATTTACACAGGCGCCGCTTAGTCTCCCGGTCCCTCCGACCTAGCGAACGTAATATACACCCTAGAACGCTAGTCTAGACAAGACACCGGTGTCCGGCTAGGGCTATTTACACAGGACCCCGCCTGACTAACCAAATCAAACGGTCTGACTAAAGAGCGTTCGATTGAGCGGTGCGCCTTCGCTCCTTCCCTCCGACAGAGGGGGCAGATTCCATACACAAATAACCCCTTATGGGCCTACCGCACAATCGGTATACCCCTAGTGGGTCTGCCGTCTAAAACAGAAGTTGTCTTACCTCCTCGTTCCTGAACCTGAGTTCACACTCATCGACGGGGACACCCCAGCACTTCTCACGTAGAGGCCGATGATCTCCTGGACAACAGACCAGTGGCGCCGAGACGAAGGGAGGTCCACGCAGAAGTTCAGGGGTGCAGCCGTAGAGAACGTGGGCAAAGATAGACCGTCTCACGCCTCTGCCTCTCAGCTACCGTTGAACGATGAGCTTCCCGGCCAATGCACCAAATGATACCGGAGAAACTGACGGAAGCGAAGCACAGAGAGATGGACACAGGTTTCTTCAGGAAGGAAGAGATTCTTTATTGGATCACCGATCGGGACTCAGAGGGACTAGCGTCACCAAAATACCACAAGTTCTGAGCCCCGGACAATAGTGCAGGCTCCTTATATAGGCACATATCTCCTCCCATATTAAGCTCCACCCGCACATTCTCTTGACCAATCAATACAAATAAGAATTAACTTCCTGCTTGACCGCATGGCCTGTCCAGCACAATGGAGGAGGGGGAATACTACATCCTGTATTCTTGCACATGCTCCGTACACTACTGATCGTATCTTGCCTCGTGCAACCAACTGATCGATACGTCAGCATATGCACGTACACATGCCACGTGGTAATCTCGGCCTACTAAATTTATTTTTACCGAGATTCCACCACACCTGAACCTGTGGAACTATTTTTGGGTATACATACAGGCGTGCGGTCGGTCCAAAGGGACTTTTTAATATCTCTGGAACCACTGGACGGATTCTCACGAATTTTGAATATGTTGTTCCACAATTTATGTTGTCCATAAAAATGTAAGTTTTATTCCTGTGCTATGTAAAATGGGAAAGTTATAAAAATGCATAAAAATGTATAAGTTTTAGCTTGGAGATAATTGAGTAGATACAGTAGGAAACTCAATTATCTCCCAAGCAGAGGGGAGGGAACCTGTGGGCTGTACCATTCTGTTATTGGTTATTTTATGCCTCCCCCTGGGTGTGTCCTGTGTGTACTTTTTGTAAATAAAAAGCAGGCTGGGTGTCCCAGACCTCAGTTCTTCTTGACCCTTCAAAACGTAGCCTCGTCTCGTTCTTGGAAGGGGATTATTTGGGAATATTACTCTGCTCCTGTTTACAGCTGAACCTGCCTCTCTCTGGATATCATGGATGGGATTATACCAGCTCTACTTCTCCACAGCAACTTGCAGGGAAAAGGACGTCTCAAACGGCAGATACCCTCTCTCTACTTGGGTAGCCGTTACACTCACATTTGTTTTTTGCTGTTGATCCAAAAGAAGGCAAAAAACCCAGTTTGAAGCACTTCCAATTTTGCAACAAGCTAGGAAAAAAAAATTCCTTCTTGACCCCAGAATGGCAGTCAGATTTATCCTTGGATCAAGCAGTTATTACCCTACATTGAAAGATTATATCCTTGACTATTCTGTTTTTGCAAATATGCATCTAGTAGCTGTTTGACCGTCTGTATGGACTCTGATAAAACCACTTCTTCAGGCAGCGAATTCCACATCCTTATTGTTCTTACAGTAAAAAAACTTTCCTTTGCCTTAGACAAAATCTTCTTTCTTCCAGTCTAAACGCATGACCTCGTGTCCTATGTAAAGTCCGTTTTGTGAATAGATTTCCACACAATGGTTTGTATTGGCCCTGAATATATTTGTATAATGTTATCCTATCCCCTCACAGGCGATGTTTTTCTAAACTAAATAGGTTTAAATTTGTTAAACTTTCTTCATAGCTGATATGTTCCATTCCTTTTATTAATTTTGTAGCCCACTTCTGCACTTTTCTAGTGCCATAATATCCTTCTTTAGAACATGTGCCCAAAATTGCACAGCATATTCAATATGTGGTCTTACCAGTAGGTTGTCTATCCCTGAGTTCATCCTGGCTTTTGGAATTTATAGGGACGTGGTGTGCTCAGTTTATCCGGAATACAGAGAGGCGTTTGACCTATATTTACACAAGTTGGTGGACCTGGGGCATTCATATAGTGGTACATCTTTTTATGATTACCACAAATCATTCTCCGCAAAGGCGTCTGCGGCCCTGGCTAAGTTTAATTTTCAGACAGACTGGAGCCAGTTGGATACAGAACTATTTTGCAGGCACTTCGCGGGCCTCAGGTCCCCAGCTTGTAGTATTTTGCTCTTCATCCTCACACGCCACAAACCCTTTGTCCTAATACCCCTGAGCTGGGGGTGGCCTTTCCTTTTCCTACTCACTCAGCTAAACCTAAGAGAGTGATAAAGGACAAGCTCGGCCGTACTATTGTATTCCTTGATAAATCTCAGATCTGCAATAACTTCAATGCAGGTTCCTGTGGATTTAGCGTGTGCCGGTTATTGCATGTGTGTTCTCTGTGTTTCAGGGCACATGCCAAAACTATGTGTCCTAATAAATTGTGTCCCAAACCCTACATGGCTTCAATTAATGTGACTTTTTTTGCCACTTACTACAGAACCACCCCTCTCCCCACTTGGTGGAGCTTTTGGTGACTGGATTCACGGAAGGGTTCCATACGGGAATCATTTACATGCCTTTTTGCATTGTAGAATGTAAGAACCTACTGTCGCCAATCCAATATCAGTTAACAATCTGGTTACAGATTGAATTGGATCAAGGTTTCCTACTTGGGCCATTCAGTTCCCCACTTTTCTCTGCTTGGAGAACTAACCCAATTGGGGTGGTCTCTGGTAAAAGTTCCGCTAAGCAAAGGGTGATTGTCGACCTCTCTGCTCCCCACTCTTCCATGATCCCCAGTCAGAACTCTCTCATTCCTTCAGAGGAATTTTCCCTGCAGTATGCTACTATTGATAACGCCATCGACGCAATTATGACAGCAGGAAAGGGGGTATGGCTTAGTAAGACCGACATCATCAACGCCTTCAAGCTCCTCCCAATTCTTTGTGGCATCTACACGGCATTAAGTGGCAAGGTGCTTATTATTATTTACTCGTCTCACTTTTGGTACAAAGAGTAGACCCATGATTTTTGATACCTTTGCTGAGACTTTATGCTGGCTACTGCTCAATGTCTGTAGATGCCCTACAGTTATTTACTATTTGGATGACTTCCTGACTATTGAAAGTAACTTATTCCCACCTAGTAGCCTAGGAACCACTATCCAGCTATTCCAATACCTTGGGGTCCCCGTCTCCCCTAAAAAGTCAGAAGGACCCGACAAGATTAATTTTCTTGGTAGCACGCTAGATTCGGTCAGCATGATTGCCAGTTTACCTAGAGATAAGATTGAGCGCATCCTATCCAATATCAACTTATATCTCTCTACTAAATCCTGTAATCGCACAGAACTACAGTCTCTATTAGGCTCCCTCAACTTTGCCATGAAATTATCCCACAGGGTAGGGTTTCCATATCTAGACTGCTCAATCTGTTTCCCCGCTTTCAGTCGGATATTTCCAGCATTATACTAGACGGGCCTGCTACAGCGGATTACCGCATGTGGCAGGAATTTCTCAGAAGATGGAATGGGAAAAGCATGTTTATCCCTTTACTTACCTCTGACTTCCTGATGCAGCAGCCACCTCAGGCTTTGTGGCTATTTTTGGTGATAAATGGCTTTTGGGGGGCTTGACCTATAAAAGTGTATAATGTACGAGGTTTTTCCCTACGTCTGCCCTGTTCGAGCTCTACCTTATCATAGCTGCTGCAGTAGCTTGGGGTACAGTCTGGTTAGGTCAAGTGGTTAGATGCTGTTCGGATAATTTAGCAACTTGCCAAATAATTAACAAAGGTCATTCTAAATCTCTGACCATCATGAGCTTCTGAGGAAATTGACTTAGATGGCAGCCAACTATAATTTCTTCCTGGTATGTGTGCATATTCCTGGCATTCAGAACGTAGCAGCTGATCATTTATCTCACTCTCAATTTCAGGAATTCGACAATGCATTACCAATGGCAGCCCTGGTGGCTACCCCAGCTCCGTCATGGCAGGACACGACATTGGATTCAGAGATCTGCTAACACATGGCATACTCCTTTCATAACTAGCATTGTCCAACAATAAAGTGGGGGCTGCTTGGTGAGAGGTGCCTTAAGGGTGGGTGGCAGTGGCTGCTGGGTGAGAGGGCTGCTGAGTGGGGGCAACATTTCATCCTTTAATCCAGGCAGCAAAATGCATGGTGCATAGGTCCTAAAGTTGTGGTGGCCGACGTTTGCAGGAATTGCAGCTGCGGCCAGGCCCCCTGGAGGGACTGGCACGGTCACACCTATGACTCCTGCGACCATGGTAGGTACGCCACATTTCCCCCTTTATAATATTGTAAAGTTCTGCGGACACTACATAAATGCCAACAGTTTAACCCATCAGGTACCTCCTGGCACTATAACAATGTGGCAAATGTAACCTCATCACGGGATCCTGGAGGAGCCTGCTTGCCAGACTCTTGCCCCCGTACTATGGGCCCTGCAAAAAGAACTGCAAAATACATTTTAAAAGACTCACTTCGTTTGGGTTCCCTGTGCTGTTCGGGAACCGAACAGATCCACGACCTAAAGACCACCCGGGAGCTTGCTAAACATTATTGACACCTTGTAACGATTCTGCCAGCAGTGTTCTAAGTGTTCATTTGGGTTGCCGCCGTTTGTATGCCCGAACACATGGTGGGCCATCTTGTTCCCGCAAACGCAGGCAATGGTGTCGTTGAGTGCATGGAACTAAAATCGGGGAATTTACCTGGAATAGTTTGTCTGAATGGGGTGAACAAGCTCAACATTATACTTATGGATTATGTTCGGAATTTTGGTCGCATGGAACTCCCGAACGGGACCGGCCACAACAACTGAATCCATGGAACTGTTTTGGGCATAGGACCATGTGTACGGCCGGTCAGAACTCCACACGGTGCCGTTTTGGCTGTTGGGCACTCAGATCCAGGCTATCCAGGGATGTATAGAATGTGCGGATTCCTAAATGAGAAATGTGTATTTGTATGTGTTTTTAATATTTTGTATTTTATGCTGAGTCACAGTGACATTGTGTTTTGTGGCACATTGTGGGTGTGTTTGGGGGCGTGTCACTGTGTTCCGATTCTGTATATAAGTGAGCCATTTGGCCGGATTAAACGGACTACCTCCAGCATTCAGTCTCGGCTAATGTCTGCAGGGAAAAGCTATACTTGCTATAATCACTTGCTTTACTGCTCTTTGGATTACTATGCCTGCTATACTCTCTTGGAGGAGAGGTCTTCCCACTGGGAGCTGGATCCAGGAGTTGGTCCAGGGTGGGAAGGTACAGCGAGACCCTAGCCAAGCTGCAGTGGCTAAGGGGACTACAGTGCTTATGGTACTTGGTGATACTAGGAAGCGTGATTGGCGGAGGTACCCAGTCGGTGTGCCTGGCGGTCCGCCGCAAACAACCTATTTCAAATTAAGTTGCTATGGTATCTGGATTGTCCCTTTATATGCATGCAGAGAGCTCGCTTCTATTTAATTTAAACTGAGAATGTTTGTCCACGTTCACACCCCTTCCCACGGTGTCACAGAGCGTGGAGCCATGCATTCTGGGTGCTCTATAACCTATAATCGGGTCCGGGGTGAATGCTAGAATTGTGCTCTTCTATTGCTACCTCTTGGACAGACTTACAGATCTAATCGCACATTATTCACTTTGAAAATGGAGAAAATAAAGAGTTAAAACGTAATGAAAGTGCTTGCAAGACAAGTCAGTACAGGCCACTCGCTGCTCTTCAAAATAGGCGTCAAACAAGGATGAAATATACAGATTAATCATCTTTGGAATAAATCACCAAAACCTGCATGTTTCCTGCACATCTTGGCACAGCCACAAACTGATACCAACCACTGTTACCTGCACTGGCAATTGGAGTTGGCAGATTTGGCAGTTGGAGGTGGCAATTAGAGTTGGCAGGGGGAGTTGGCAGAAATGGCAGGTGAAGTTGGCAGAGTTGGAAGGTGGTGTTGGCAGGTGGAGTTGGCAGAGTTGGCAGTTGGAGTTGGCAGGTGGAGTTGGCAGAGATGGGAGGTGAAGTTGGCAGTTGGTAGAGTTGGCAGTTGTCAGAGATGGCAGGTGGAGTTGGCAGCAATTGGGAAGTGGAGTTGGCAGTTGGCAGAGTTTGAAGGTGGAGTTGGCAGAGTTGGCAGTTGGCAGAATTGGAAGGTGGAGTTGGCAGATTTGGCAGGTGGAGTTGGCAGATTTGGCAGGTGGAGTTGGCAGATTTGGCAGGTGGAGTTGGCAGATGAAGTTGGTAGTTGGCTGAGTTGGCAGTTAGAGTTGACAGTTGGAGTTGGCAGTTGGAGTTGGCAGAGTTGGGAGGTGAAGTTGGAAGTTGGCATTTAGAGTTGGCAGTAGTTGGGAGGTGAAGTTGTCAGTTGGCAGAGTTGGCAGTTAGCAGAGATGACAGTTGGAGTTGGCAGTTGGTAGTTGGAGTTGGGAGGTGAAGCTGGCAGTTAGAGTTGGCAGTAGTTGGGAGGTGAAGTTGGCAGTTGGCAGAGTTGGCAGCAGAGATGACAGTTGGAGTTGGCAGAGTTGGCAGGTGGAGTTGGCAGAGTTGGCAGTTGGAGTTGGCAGAGTTGGGAGGTGCAGTTGGTAGAGTTGGCAGTAGTTGGGAGGTGAAGTTGGCAGGTGGGGTTGGTAGAGTTGGCAGTTGGAGGTGGCAGTTGGAGTTGGCAGAGATGGCAGTTGGAGGTGAAGTTGGCAGTTGGTAGAGTTGGCAGTTGGCAGTAGTTGGGAGGTGAAGTTGGCAGAGATGGCAGGTGGAGTTGGTAGAGTTGGCAGTTGGAGGTGGCAGTTGGAGTTGGCAGAGTTGGTAGGTGGTGTTGGCAGTTGGAGTTTGCAGAGTTGGCAGGTGTGGTTGGTAGAGTTGGTAGTTGGAGGTGGCAGTTGGAGTTGGCAGATGGTTTGCAGAGATGGCAGTCGGAGTTGGCAGAGTTGGTACGTGGTGTTGGCAGTTGGTAGAGTAGGCAGTTGTAGTTTGTGGGGTTGGCAGAGATGGCAGTTGGAGTTTGGAGGTGAAGTTGACAGTTGGCAGGTGAAGTTGGCAGAGTTGGCAGTTGGAGTTGGCAGGTGAAGTTGGCAGTTGGCAGAGTTGGCAGGTGAAGTTGGCAGAGTTGGCAGTTAGAGTTTTACTGTTCCTCCGATTTGGTTACTTTTTCTCACTTCATCCATGAATCTCTGGGTGTCCTGCAACATATATAAATAAAATAATATTTGCAGTTAATTCTGTATACATCTCGAAATGGAACTATTGATTGAAAGTCACGAGGAGAAGTTAAAAAAAAACTATATTCAAAGTTTTTTCTTATTTTTCTTAAGCAGTAAAACATGATTTTAAATTCTTCTTCATCATCATAACTGGGGGATTATACCTTTCTTAACCCCCTTAACCTCCTCCCATCCCCCACTTCCTTCACCCATGTTTGTCAGTGAGTGTTGAGAGTGGGAGCACATTATTTAAGCATGGGATAGGGGGTTCACCCCCACAGGGGTCTTTAACATCAATCCAGTAGGTACAGAGCAGAATCCAAAACCCCCATCTCTGCCAGTCAAACCCTCCTCAGCATCACCCCATCCTGGCACTGAGAGGAGAGAGACATGCCCAGCCCCAAAACCACAGGAAGCCTGTATCTGTCTGAGAGGAGAGACTCAACCAGACACCCAGTGCTCTCAGAGGAGAGAGACAGCCACTCAGTGCTCTCAGAGGAGAGAGACAGCCACTCAGTGCTCTGAGAGCAAAGAGACAGCCACCCAGTGCTCTGAGAGGAGAGACAGCCACTCAGTGCTCTGAGAGGAGAGAGACAGCCACTCAGTGCTCTGAGAGGAGAGAGACAGCCACTCAGTGCTCTCAGAGGAGAGAGACAGCCACTCAGTGCTCTAAGAGCAAAGAGACAGCCACTCAGTGCTCTGAGACGAGAGAGACAGACACCCAGTGCTCTGAGAGGAGAGAGACAGCCACTCAGTGCTCTGAGAGGAGAACAGCCACTCAGTGCTCTCAGAGGAGAGAGACAGCCACTCAGTGCTCTGAGAGGAGAGAGACAGCCACTCAGTGCTCTCAGAGGAGAGAGACAGCCACTCAGTGCTCTGAGAGGAGAACAGCCACTCAGTGCTCTGAGAGCAAAGAGACAGCCACCCAGTGCTCTGAGAGGAGAGACAGCCACCCTGTGCTCTGAGAGGAGAGAGACAGACACCCAGTGCTCTGAGAGGAGAGAGACAGCCACTCAGTGCTCTGAGAGGAGAGAGACAGACACTCAGTGCTCTGAGAGCAAAGAGACAGCCACCCAGTGCTCTGAGAGGAAAGAGACAGCCACCCAGTGCTCTGAGAGGAGAGAGACAGCCACTCAGTGCTCTGAGAGGAGAGAGACAGCCACTCAGTGCTCTGAGAGGAGAGAGACAGCCACTCAGTGCTCTGAGAGGAAAGAGACAGCCACTCAGTGCTCTCAGAGGAGAGAGACAGCCACTCAGTGCTCTGAGAGGAGAGACAGCCACTCAGTGCTCTGAGAGGAGAGAGACAGACACCCAGTGCTCTCAGAGGAGAGAGACAGCCACTCAGTGCTCTGAGAGGAGAGAGACAGCCACTCAGTGCTCTGAGAGCAAAGAGACAGCCACCCAGTGCTCTGAGAGGAGAGACAGCCACCCTGTGCTCTGAGAGGAGAGAGACAGACACCCAGTGCTCTGAGAGGAGAGAGACAGCCACTCAGTGCTCTGAGAGCAAAGAGACAGCCACCCAGTGCTCTGAGAGGAGAGACAGCCACTCAGTGCTCTGAGAGGAGAGAGACAGACACTCAGTGCTCTGAGAGCAAAGAGACAGCCACCCAGTGCTCTGAGAGGAGAGAGACAGCCACTCAGTGCTCTGAGAGGAGAGACAGACACTCAGTGCTCTGAGAGGAGAGAGACAGCCACCCTGTGCCCTGAGAGGAGAGAGACAGCCACCCAGTGCTCTGAGAGGAGAGACAGCCACCCAGTGCTCTGAGAGGAGAGACAGCCACCAAGTGCTCTGAGAGGAGAGAGACAGCCACCCAGTGCTCTGAGAGGAGAGACAGCCACCCAGTGCTCTGAAAGGAGAGAGACAGCCACCCAGTGCTCTGAGAGGAGAGAGACAGCCACCCAGTGCTCTGAGAGGAGAGGCAGCCACCCAGTGCTCTGAGAGGAGAGACAGCCACCCAGTGCTCTGAGAGGAGAGACAGCCACCCAGTGCTCTGAGAGGAGAGAGACAGCCACTCAGTGCTCTGAGAGGAGAGAGACAGCCACCCAGTGCTCTGAGAGGAGAGACAGCCACCCACTGCTCTGAGAGGAGAGACAGCCACCCAGTGCTCTGAGAGGAGAGAGACAGCCACTCAGTGCTCTGAGAGGAGAGAGACAGCCACCCAGTGCTCTGAGAGGAGAGACAGCCACCCAGTGCTCAGAGGAAAGAGACAGCCACCCAGTGCTCTGAGAGGAGAGAGACAGCCACTCAGTGCTCTGAGAGGAGAGAGACAGCCACCCAGTGCTCTGAGAGGAGAGACAGCCACCCAGTGCTCTGAGAGGAAAGAGACAGCCACCCAGTGCTCTGAGAGGAGAGAGACAGCCACTCAGTGCTCTGAGAGGAGAGAGACAGCCACCCAGTGCTCTGAGAGGAGAGACAGCCACCCAGTGCTCTGAGAGGAAAGAGACAGCCACCCAATGCTCTGAGAGGAGAGAGACAGCCACTCAGTGCTCTGAGAGGAGAGAGACAGCCACCCAGTGCTCTGAGAGGAGAGAGACAGCCACCCAGTGCTCTGAGAGGAGAGACAGCCACCCAGTGCTCTGAGAGGAAAGAGACAGCCACCCAGTGCTCTGAGAGGAGAGAGACAGCCACCCAGTGCTCTGAGAGGAGAGAGACAGCCACTCAGTGCTCTGAGAGGAGAGAGACAGCCACCCAGTGCTCTGAGAGGAGAGACAGCCACCCAGTGCTCTGAGAGGAAAGAGACAGCCACCCAGTGCTCTGAGAGGAGAGAGACAGCCACTCAGTGCTCTGAGAGGAGAGAGACAGCCACCCAGTGCTCTGAGAGGAGAGACAGCCACCCAGTGCTCTGAGAGGAAAGAGACAGCCACCCAGTGCTCTGAGAGGAGAGAGACAGCCACTCAGTGCTCTGAGAGGAGAGAGACAGCCACCCAGTGCTCTGAGAGGAGAGACAGCCACCCAGTGCTCTGAGAGGAAAGAGACAGCCACCCAATGCTCTGAGAGGAGAGAGACAGCCACTCAGTGCTCTGAGAGGAGAGAGACAGCCACCCAGTGCTCTGAGAGGAGAGAGACAGCCACCCAGTGCTCTGAGAGGAGAGACAGCCACCCAGTGCTCTGAGAGGAAAGAGACAGCCACCCAGTGCTCTGAGAGGAGAGAGACAGCCACTCAGTGCTCTGAGAGGAGAGAGACAGCCACCCAGTGCTCTGAGAGGAGAGACAGCCAAGGTGGGATCCTGAGGACATGTTCACCAGAGCAGTCAGCAGACTGGGCAGAAAGAGACCAACCTCAGGTAAGGAGACCCCCAGCCCTGTCTGTCTCTGTGTGTGATACTATGTATCTCTGCCCTTTCTGTCTGTCTCTGTGTGTGATACTATGTATCTCTGCCCTGTCTGTCTGTCTGTGATACTATATATCTCTGCCCTGTCAGTCTGTCTGTCTGTCTGTGATACTATATATCTCTGCCCTGTCGGTCTGTCTGTCTGTCTGTGATACTATATATCTCTGCCCTGTCGGTCTGTGTGTGTGTGTCTGTCTGTCTGTGTGTCTGTCTGTGATACTATATATCTCTGCCCTGTCTGTCTGTCTGTCTGTCTGTCTGTGATACTATGTATCTCTGCCCTGTCTGTCTGTCTGTCTGTGTGTGATACTATATATCTCTGCCCTGTCTGTCTGTCTGTGTGTCTGTCTGTGATACTATATATCTCTGCCCTGTCTGTCTGTCTCTGTGTGTGAAACTATATATCTCTGCCCTGTCTGTCTGTCTGTGATACTATATATCTCTGCCCTGTCTGTCTGTGATACTATATATCTCTGCCCTGTCTGTCTGTCTGTCTGTCTGTGATACAATATATCTCTGCCCTGTCTGTCTGTCTGTCTGTCTGTGATACTAAATATCTCTGCCCTGTCGGTCTGTGTGTGTGTGATACTATATATCTCTGCCCTGTCTGTCTGCCCTGTCTGTCTGTGATACTATATATCTCTGCCCTGTCTGTCTGTCTCTGTGTGTGAAACTATATATCTCTGCCCTGTCTGTCTGTCTGTGATACTATATATCTCTGCCCTGTCGGTCTGTGTGTGTGTGTCTGTCTGTCTGTGTGTCTGTCTGTGATACTATATATCTCTGCCCTGTCTGTGTGTGTGTCTGTCTGTGATACTATATATCTCTGCCCTGTCTGTCTGTCTGTGATACTATATATCTCTGCTCTGTCGGTCTGTGTGTGTGTCTGTCTGTCTGTGTGTCTGTCTGTCTGTGTGTGATACTATATATCTCTGCCCTGTCTGTCTGTGTGTCTGTCTGGGTGATACTATATATCTCTGCCCTGTGTGTCTGTCTGTGTGTCTGTGATACTATATATCTCTGCCCTGTCGGTCTGTGTGTGTGTCTGTCTGTGATACTATATATCTCTGCCCTGTCTGTCTGCCCTGTCTGTCTGTGTGTCTGTCTGTGTGTCTGTGATACTATATATCTCTGCCCTGTCTGTCTGTCTGTGATACTATATATCTCTGCTCTGTTGGTCTGTGTGTCTGTCTGTCTGTGTGTGATACTATATATCTCTGCCCTGTCTGTCTGTGTGTCTGTGATACTATATATCTCTGCCCTGTCTGTCTGTCTGTGTGTGATACTATATATCTCTGCCCTGTCTGTCTGTCTGTGTGTCTGTCTGTGTGTCTGTGATACTATATATCTCTGCCCTGTCTGTCTGTCTGTGTGTGATACTATATATCTCTGCCCTGTCTGTCTGTCTGTCTGTGTGTCTGTCTGTGTGTCTGTGATACTATATATCTCTGCCCTGTCTGTCTGTCTGTGTGTGATACTATATATCTCTGCCCTATCTGTCTGTCTGTGTGTCTGTCTGTGTGTCTGTGATACTATATATCTCTGCTCTGTCGGTCTGTGTGTGTGTCTGTCAGGCTGTGTGTGATACTATATATCTCTGCCCTGTCTGTCTGTCTGTGTGTGTGTCTGTCTGTGTGTGATACTATATATCTCTGCCCTGTCTGTCTGTCTGTGTGATACTATATATCTCTGCCCTGTCTGTCTGTCTGTCTGTGTGTGATACTATATATCTCTGCCCTGTCTGTCTGTGTGTCTGTGATACTATATATCTCTGCCCTGTCTGTCTGTGTGTCTGTGATACTATATATCTCTGCCCTGTCTGTCTGTGTGTCTGTGATACTATATATCTCTGCCCTGTCTGTCTGTCTGTCTGTCTGTGTGTCTGTCTGTGTGTCTGTGATACTATGTATCTCTGCCCTGTCTGTCTGTCTGTGATACTATATATCTCTGCCCTGTCTGTCTGTGTGTCTGTCTGTGTGTCTGTGATACTATATATCTCTGCATGGAATGTATTCGATACACAGATCTATAGAAGGTATTTTATGTTTTTGCTGTTTTTCAGTTACTTTGTTTTTATTTTGGATAGAAGTTGTAAAGGTGGGGCAGTAACCATGGTAACGAACAGCTTGCTCCTGGCCTGTGAGGGGCTGCCCATCATTCAGTTGACACATTGTTTGTCATTGCTTTTGCCTGTTTTATTTATTTGTATCAATGTCTGAATACTTGCCTGTTACCCTGATATTGGGCTGCACCTCCTTCCTTCATGTTTGTTTTAATCCAGCCAGCTGTCTATCAAAGGGTTAAACATTTTAGAAATAATTCAACTTTGATCAGTCGCTATCAAATTATTAACTAACGTGAGAATTCAAGGCCAGAGCAGCCGAACTCAGAGCACAAATTAGAGAAGCTTTCAATATGGGCTATTTTGGCCTTAAATTGTCTCTCCAGTAAATAGCTCTGTGTATGTTCAATGAACCCACAGGAAATGCAGTGCGGTTACTATTAAAGTGCAATAAGTCCCATAATGCACTGCCTTAGAACGCGGGATACCAGGTTCGAATCTCGGTCAGACCACCTTAACAGTAAGTGTCCCTGGCAAGACACCTAGTGATCTATATCCACCTACCTCAAATCCTCATAGACTGTAAGCTTTATATAATTGGGAAGCGCTGCTGACTATAGAAATGATAAAGCATTGTATATAAGGCTACCATAGGTGCTATAGAATTTTACATAGGAATGCATTAAGTGATATTGATCCCAGGTCCCGGTTTTGTTTGTTTAGGATGGGATTGACGTGTTTGGGCCGCGCTGGCAGCCTTGTATTGGGGGGGTCTCTCTACATGCAGAAATGGCTGTATTATATCTCAGTAATTGTTGTTTTATCCTTCAGTGTATTGGATGTGTGCAGACCCTGCGTTGGATCGGAAAACCGTAAGCACCACAACCACTATGTCATATTGTGTTATTACAACTTAATGCAGTGGTTATGGTGATAGGAGTCTGTGGGTGAAATGGACCCAGTGTCTGGCTAACCATTCTCCAGCAATGTGACTAATTTTTTTACCTCCTCCATGATGATTACACAGTAATCTGTAGTGGTTATGGTACTTAGTGTGTGGGTGTAACAATGTTGCATAAGCGGAAGTGTTTCATTGAAAAGAGGAAGAAAGTTTTTTGTTTTTTTTTCATTTAAAATATTTTGGAGCAGGTGGGTGCGCTGTAACGCAGAGCTTCCCCAAACTCCGGCCCTCCAGATGTTGCTGAACTACAACTCCCATGATTCTATGAATGAAATAAGCTGAGAATCATGGGAGTTGTAGTTCAGCAACATCTGGAGGGCCAGAGTTTGGGGAAGCCTGTCCTAGTATGTATGTGGGATTAGCTCAGTGGCCTATTCCCCACCATCACACTGGCACTGCGTCAGTAACCATTTACTTTCAGTAGTTCCTGGGGCTGGTAATATAATCAGTTTGTGACCCAATGAGACCGCACGGAGAGCTGACCCAAGCATTGAGCTTCACTCATCTAGGCCCGTCTACACTAATACAGTTACAAGGATACAGACTCTGCCTGCTCGTGCTTTCCGATTTTCACATGTAAATGATTTCAGGCCAGGACATGCAGACAGAGATTACTTGATAGACCCAGGCATTTCCACACCCCATACAGTCCAGAACGGTTTCATGATAATAGCACTAATGGGCAAGACTGGACACGTGCATGTTATACACTGCTCTGTGTGTGCTTCATTCATTCACTGCTCGATGTGTGCTTCATTCATACACTGCTCAGTGTGTACTTCATTCATACACTGCTCAGTGTGTGCTTCATTCATACACTGCTCTGTGTGTACTTCATTCATACACTGCTCAGTGTGTGCTTCATTCATACACTGCTCGATGTGTGCTTCATTCATGCACTGCTCAGTGTGTACTTCATTCATACACTGCTCAGTGTGTGCTTCATTCATACACTGCTCTGTGTGTACTTCATTCATACACTGCTCAGTGTGTGCTTCATTCATACACTGCTCGATGTGTGCTTCATTCATACACTGCTCTGTGTGTACTTCATTCATACACTGCTCAGTGTGTGCTTCATTCATACACTGCTCAGTGTGTGCTTCATTCATACACTGCTCGATGTGTGCTTCATTCATACACTGCTCGATGTGTGCTTCATTCATACACTGCTCAGTGTGTGCTTCATTCATACACTGCTCAGTGTGTGCTTCATTCATACACTGCTCAGTGTGTACTTCATTCATGCACTGCTCTGTGTGTACTTCATTCATGCACTGCTCTGTGTGTACTTCATTCATGCACTGCTCTGTGTGTACTTCATTCATGCACTGCTCTGTGTGTACTTCATTCATGCACTGCTCTGTGTGTACTTCATTCATGCACTGCTCTGTGTGTACTTCATTCATGCACTGCTCTGTGTGTGCTTCATTCATGCACTGCTGTGTGTGCTTCATTCATGCACTGCTCTGTGTGTGCTTCATTCATGCACTGCTCTGTGTGTGCTTCATTCATACACTGCTCAGTGTGTGCTTCATTCATACACTGCTCAGTGTGTGTGCTTCATTCATACACTGCTCGATGTGTGCTTCATTCATGCACTGCTCTGTGTGTACTTCATGCATGCACTGCTCTGTGTGTACTTCATTCATGCACTGCTCTGTGTGTACTTCATTCATGCACTGCTCTGTGTGTACTTCATTCATGCACTGCTCTGTGTGTGCTTCATTCATGCACTGCTCTGTGTGTGCTTCATTCATGCACTGCTCTGTGTGTGCTTCATTCATGCACTGCTCTGTGTGTGCTTCATTCATACACTGCTCTGTGTGTACTTCATTCATACACTGCTCAGTGTGTGTGCTTCATTAATACACTGCTCAGTGTGTGTGCTTCATTCATACACTGCTCGATGTGTGCTTCATTCATACACTGCTCTGTGTGTACTTCATTCATACACTGCTCTGTGTGTACTTCATTCATACACTGCTCTGTGTGTACTTCATTCATACACTGCTCTGTGTGTACTTCATTCATACACTGCTCAGTGTGTGCTTCATTCATACACTGCTCAGTGTGTGCTTCATTCATACACTGCTCGATGTGTGCTTCATTCATGCACTGCTCTGTGTGTACTTCATGCATGCACTGCTCTGTGTGTGCTTCATTCATACACTGCTCTGTGTGTACTTCATTCATACACTGCTCGGTGTGTGCTTCATTCATGCACTGCTCTGTGTGTACTTCATTCATACACTGCTCTGTGTGTACTTCATTCATACACTGCTCAGTGTGTACTTCATTCATACACTGCTCAGTGTGTACTTCATTCATACACTGCTCGGTGTGTGCTTCATTCATACACTGCTCGATGTGTGCTTCATTCATGCACTGCTCTGTGTGTACTTCATGCATGCACTGCTCTGTGTGTGCTTCATTCATACACTGCTCTGTGTGTACTTCATTCATACACTGCTCTGTGTGTACTTCATTCATACACTGCTCAGTGTGTACTTCATTCATACACTGCTCGGTGTGTGCTTCATTCATGCACTGCTCTGTGTGTACTTCATTCATGTACTGCTCTGTGTGTGCTTCATTCATACACTGCTCTGTGTGTGCTTCATTCATGCACTGCTCTGTGTGTGCTTCATTCATGCACTGCTCTGTGTGTGCTTCATTCATGCACTGCTCTGTGTGTGCTTCATTCAGATTACTCTGGTTTCCAAGTTCGTCCTGGGGTTGTTACTATTACTTAATCTAATGGTACTCCTTTTATCTACCTGAAAAGGTTAAAGGGCTGAGTCATCCCTGGCGGGAATTAAACCTGTGACACCCCCAAGGGTTGAAAAGATTCTACTAAGCAACGCATCTCTATGGGGAAAATAGAGCGCCTCCATGCAGAATGTGGAGATGCTGAATGTCCGTGCTGCACACTGTGCCGCATTGTCTCAGGAAGCACCTCTAGTAGCCATCTGAGTGACTGTCACTGAAGGTGTCCCTAGAGAGCAATGTAAACACTGCCTTTTCTTTGAAACAAAGGTAAACCATAGAGAATAACTGTCGGTTTAAAATACTGTCTGACCCAAGGTGCGCATGTATATGGCTGAAGGATCCGGTCATATACTAAAGGTGGGGAGGAGTTTGGAGTTAGGTACGTATACTTAATTTAAATTTTAAAATCTATTTTATTTCAAAACCTGATGAAAGGATTACTATATTAAATATAGTTTTGAGATGACTTTGTCTTTAAAGGAAGACTGTATTATGGGTGAGAATCCATCAACTGCCATGGGGTTGAACTGGCTACTTACATTCCTCATTATATTAACAGGAGCCAAATGCTAGAAACACCTTATTTAATATCCCGTCCGGGTTCTGAATTACTAAGAATCAGGAGAAGAATTGTCTGACACTTGTTAAATGCAAGAGAGAGCTGTAACTGCTACAAGAACACACAGGAAATTAGATCGGATGGGGGATAGTAAATGAGTCACACAGCCCAAAACCACCAGTGGAAAAAAAAAATCAAACACATCATATGAGTAAGAAGTAGGCTACATGAACAAAGATAAAATACAGAAGTAAGAGTCTCTTCTGATGGAGCTGAAAGCAGGTTCTCTTGGTGATGGTGAGGGTTGGAGTGTGTCTTGGTGGTGGTGAGGGTTCGAGTGTGTCTTGGTGAGGGTAGTCTTGGTGGTGGTGAGTGTAGGAGTGTGTCTTGGTGGTGAGGGTTCGAGTGTGTTTTGGTGAGGGTAGGAATGTGTCTTGGTGGTGAGGGTTCAAGTGTGTCTTGGTGAGGGTAGTCTTGGTGGTGATGAGGGTAGGAGTGTGTCTTGGTGATAGTGAGGGTAGGAGTGTGTCTTGGTGGTGGTGAGGGTTCGAGTGTGTCTTGGTGAGGGTAGTCTTGGTGGTGGAGAGGGTAGGAGTGTGTCTTGGTGAGGGTAGGAGTGTGTCTTGGTGGTGGTGAGGGTTTGAGTGTGTCTTGGTGAGGGTAGTCTTGGTGGTGGTGAGGGTAGGAGTGTGTCTTGGTGGTGGTGAGGGTAGGAATGTGTCTTGGTGATGGTGAGGGTAGGAGTATGTCTTGGTGGTGGTGAGGGTTCGAGTGTGTCTTGTCAGTGCTGAGAGGAGAAGGTTCTCTTGGTGGTGGTAAGGGTAGGAGTGTGTCTTGGTGATGATGAGGGTTTGAGTGTGTCTTGGTGATGGTGAGGGTAGTAGTGTGTCTTGGTGGTGGTGAGGGTAGGAGTGTGTCTTGGTGAGGGTAGTAGTGTGTCTTGGTGATGGTAAGGGTAGGAGTGTTTCTTGGTGATGGTGAGGGTAGGAGTGTGTCGTCTTGGTGAGGGTAGGAGTGTTTCTTGGTGGTGGTGAGGGAAGTAGTGTGTCTTGGTGAGGGTAGTAGTGTTTCTTGGTGAGGGTAGTAGTGTTTCTTGGTGAGGGTAGTAGTGTGTCTTGGTGAGGGTAGTAGTGTGTCTTGGTAAGGTTTGAGTGTGTCTTGGTGGTGGTGAGGGTTGGAGTGTGTCTTGTGGTGAGGGTTGGAGTGTGTCTTGGTAGTGATGAGGGTTGGAGTGTGTCTTGGTGGTGGTGAGGGTTGGAGTGTGTCTTGGTGGTGGTGAGGGTTGGAGTGTGTCTTGGTGGTGGTGAGGGTTGGAGTGTGTCTTGGTGGTGATGAGGGTTGGAGTGTGTCTTGGTGATGGTGAGGGTAGGAGTGTGTCTTGGTGGTGGTGAGGGTTGGAGTGTATCTTGGTGATGGTGAGGGTTGGAGTGTATCTTGGTGATGGTGAGGGTTGGAGTGTGTCTTGGTGATGGTGAGGGTTGGAGTGTGTCTTGGTCATGGTGAGGGTTAGAGTGTGTCTTGGTGATGGTGAGGGTTGGAGTGTGTCTTGTCAATGCTGAGAGGAGAAGGTTCTCTTGGTAAGGGTAGGAATGTGTCTTGGTGGTGGTGAGAGCAGGAGGTTCTTTTGGTGGTGATGAGGGTAGGAGTATGTCTTGATGGTAGTGAGAGCAGGAGGCTCTCTTGGTGGTGGTAAGGATAGGTGTTTGTCTTGGCAGTGCTGAGAGGAGAAGGTTCTCTTGTTGGTGGTGGGGGTAGGAGTGTGGCTTGGTGATGGTGTGGGTAGGCGTTTGTCTTGGCAGTGCTGAGAGGAGAAGGTTCTCTTGGTGATGGTGAGAACAGGAGGGGTTGTACATGCCATCACAGCAATACACCGTAATCTCGAGCAGAGGTAGGATCAGCACTCCAGATGTTGTGGACTACATCTCCCATAATACAGTGCTGTTACAGCCACAATGTTGGCAAAGCATCAGGGGAATATAGTCCACAACATCTAGATGCTGAAGGTTGCCTGTTCTAGAATTTAATCTTATCTTCATTGGGTTACAGATCTTGTAGAAAAATCACAGAAATCTTGAAACGGTAGAAGTACATTCTCAGCTTTTCACAAGACACACAAATACATTCTTGAATATTTACAAGTGAATTTCTTGCGATGTTTGCAGGGCCAGAAAGCAGCTGTGACACACAACAATGCAATGTCGTAGACCATACATCCTACAACATCTGCCACCAGCTGGAACTAATGCACATTGAATATACTTAATGAAGTTGTTGAGTGAACTCTGTAGTCAGAGATTGCTGCTAAATGTAAGCTTTTTCAAACACAATGGATCAGATTTCAGATTCCCACTCATTGAGAAAATACGAATTTTAGTGGCAGAGTGCGAGAAATTGTGGACAACATGCTAGTGAGATAGAGACCGGCTATACAGAGAGAAATACTGAATGTGTGTCTAAAAAATCAAGTTGTTAAATCAAAGAAACATCCCATTGTACAGTGCTGTAGAATGTGTTGGCGCTTTATAAATTATAATAATAACATAATGGCTGGATTTGCCACCTCAAACCAGGTATACAATGCTTAAAGGGTTACTCCAACACTTTTATTTTTTTTAATTTGTTTATTTTTACTTTTTTTATGCTCTAGTAGTGTGTCCACTTTCGTTTTTTAAAAACAACTATAAAATAAAGATAAAACTTACTGACAACCCAGCGCCGTCCATGGTATTTACACACCCGTTCCGATGTCGTGCTGCCTCACTCCTTTCCTCTCCTTGGTCCAAGTTAATGGTTCTTATTAAAAAGCATTTGATTGGTCTGAGCCGGGAGTGAGGCAGAAGGGAGCGGACAGTCGAGGGAGGCCATTAAAATAAATAAATAAATAAATGAAATACCCATAGGGAGGGGCAGGCTATCAAGGTGCACTCCCTGCAGGGGTAGAAACGGACTCTCACTGTTGCCATGCATCGTGTCTGCTGATAAGAGACGTAAAATATTCACCACCTGATGTAGAAATCCACCACTGGTGAGGATGCTGAGGCTTTCAGTGTTGAGTAACGTTTAAGTCCTGGCTGGTAGCATAGAGCTTCATATTTTAGGTTCCATAGGTGACATTGTGGTATCTTTGTTGTCTACTCTCAGCAATGCTTTATAAAATGAGAAATAAAACTTGCTAATATTGGTTTTGTGTTCTCGCCCAACAGAAATCCACACCAACCATGGAGCCATCAGCAGTCAAGAAAACGAGCAAAGAGGAAGCCAGAATTGGGCCACGTCTCTGGACAACTTACTGGAGGATCCTCAGGGGGTGATAGAGTTCACAGTGAGTAATGTCCCTAACTGCCCAAAATAATCAATTAGTAGGCCTGAGATTTATGAGAAGCTAAACTTGTACCTCTCTGAGTTTTTATAATAACGAAATTAATCTTCTAACGTGGTTGACATGTTATCATCTTGTGGTTTTTTTTCTAGTAGGTCCTATATTTGAGTTGTTTTGTCCGGGTCACCCTTCGCTGAATGTTAATCTACCTTTATCTGACTCTCATTTCTAGTAAGGTCAACCACCAGTCACGTTATATATGTAGCGTAGCTAATTAACATTCAGCAATCGCAACCAAACAAATCAATCCATAACGCACTATATTCTCTGCCAGTGTTCATTTTGGCCGCAAACTTCTATTTAGTTTTAGTCGTATTTTAGTAGCTTGAAGTAGTCAACTAAGTCTCCAGTAGTCGACACAACTAAAATCTAATGGGTTTAGTTAAAGCTTCTATCTGTCTCTTTTGCCCCTCTGGGTCTCTTTGTATCCTCCCAGTCTCTCTAGGTGTCTCTCTCCCAAGCCCTGGTCTGTCTCTCATGCCCCTTCCCCAGTCCCTCTGGGTCTCTTTGTATCCTCCCAGCCTCTCTAGGTGTCTCTCTCCCAAGCCCTGGTCTGTCTCTCTTGCCCCTTCCCCAGTCTCTCTGGGTCTCTTTGTATCCTCCCAGCCTCTCCAGGTGTCTCTCTCCCAAGCCCTGGTCTGTCTCTCTTGCCCCTTCCCCAGTCCCTCTGGGTCTCTTTGTATCCTCCCAGCCTCTCTAGGTGTCTCTCTCCCAAGCCCTGGTCTGTCTCTTGCCCCTTCCCCAGTCCCTCTGGGTCTCTTTGTATCCTCCCAGCCTCTCTAGGTGTCTCTCTCCCAAGCCCTGGTCTGTCTCTCTTGCCCCTTCCCCAGTCCCTCTGGGTCTCTTTGTATCCTCCCAGCCTCTCTAGGTGTCTCTCTCCCAAGCCCTGGTCTGTCTCTCTTGCCCCTTCCCCAGTCCCTCTGGGTCTCTTTGTATCCTCCCAGCCTCTCTAGGTGTCTCTCTCCCAAGCCCTGGTCTGTCTCTCTTGACCCTTCCCCAGTCCCTCTGGGTCTCTTTGTATCCTCCCAGCCTCTCTAGGTGTCTCTCTCCCAAGCCCTGGTCTGTCTCTCTTGCCCCTTCCCCAGTCCCTCTGGGTCTCTTTGTGTCCTCCCAGCCTCTCTAGGTGTCTCTCTCTCAATCCCTGATCTGTCTCTTTTGCCCCTTCCCCGTCCCCTCTGGGTCTCTTTGTGTCCTCCCAGCCTCTCTAGGTGTCTCTCTCTGTCAGGGTCTTACCTGAGTTGGGAGTCTGTAGCGCAGATATGACGCTCACCCTTGCAGATAGCCACAGACCGAGGTGGTCAGGTAAGAATTCACCTGGCCTGTGGGTCTGTGCACGGGGGCTGTGCAGGATGCAGTACCAAATTCGCAGGACAGGCAAGGACAGAGCCAGCAGGATAGTCGAGGGATAGCCGAGGTCAAAGGATGCCAGAGTTCAGAATAACGTAGTCACAAGCCGAGGTCAAAAATACGAAGCACAATAAACAGGAACACTGGTACGACACAGGAACACAGATCAAAGACTTGACAATGAGTGCAGGGCGAGGCTGGGTTTAAATACCCTGCTAATGAAGATCAGAGTCAGGTGAGAAGCAGACAAGTCAAGGTGCAGCCCCCGGTGTAGTAGCCAAGCCAGGATGAACAAGACCGGAATCAGAAGTCTCTGGTAAAGCTGCTGTGGCTCAGAGGCAGAGAGCAGGACTGGGATAGATAAGTACCCCGGTTCAAGTCCCCTGTTGGGAATTCCAGGAGCGACCACGTCTGGCCGTCTGTCTCACAGGTGAGTACCCTGACAGTACCTCCCCCTTCAAAAACGACCTCTGGGCGCAGGTAGGCTCCTCATTGAAATAATCCGTCTCACCAGAGTCACTCTCAGAATCCGTCGAGTCCCCATAGTGAAAGTCCTCAGTATGGGATCCCTGATTAGCTCGGGATTTCCCAGTACCAGCTTCTGGTACAGCTGACGATCGGTCTAGGTTCCGGGTAGGGGTGACAAAAACTTCCACAACTTCGGGAGGGACAGTGCTCGCAGCTAGCAGTGCTTTTTCGAACACTTCCAGGTCTTTTTTACAGACCGTAGTGCCATTAGAAGCAATGACACAATCCTTAGGTAAATCCTTTTCAAGTGGGCAGGAAGTAGTGGTGGTAATACAGGAAGCAACTTTGGTAGTAAAGGCAGACGACTCTGGAGCAGGAGGTCTAGGAGGGCGAACAGGACAAAGCGTGATGAAGTGTCCACCTTCTCCACAGTAAAAACACAGACCATGGCTTCTCCTTCGGTCCCTCTCCCCCGGTGTGACTTTGCAGTGGACACGTCCAATTTGCATAGGTTCCTCAGGATCAAGTTGAACACAGGATACCTCTGGAGTTCTCCTGGGAACTGGATCATAAGAGGGTATCACCGGGGTGTGGTGACGTAGACTCCGCGATTTTTTAGTAGGTGGAGCTGGCTTGGGCTTAGTGGTCCTGCACTGTGAGTCCAAAGCAATAATAAAGGACTCCCAGCTGACAAGGACAGGACTCTTCCTCTGCAACATTTGGTAAGCCCAAACTTTAATGCGTCCAGACAACAGGTTGATAGCCGCTCTGACCCTGATGAAATCCGTGGCGTAAGTTCGAGGCTTTAAAGAGAACAATACCTCGCAATCCATCCTGAATGACTGGAAGGACGTGTAGTTACCATCAAATCTGTCGGGCATGATGACAAAGGGTTCCGGAGCTGGATGTACTGCGCCTTTAAGAGAAAAAAGTTCCTGCTGCAACTCCGAAACAATCTGGGCCAGGCTGGACACTTGCTGGAGTGAGGGTGAGCACATTTCTGCGGACTCCATATTGGTCAAGTCTTTTGTCAGGGTCTTACCTGAGTTGGGAGTCTGTAGCGCAGATATGTCGCTCACCCTTGCAGATAGCCACAGACCGAGGTGGTCAGGTAAGAATTCACCTGGCCTGTGGGTCTGTGCACGGGGGCTGTGCAGGATGCAGTACCAAATTCGCAGGACAGGCAAGGACAGAGCCAGCAGGATAGTCGAGGGATAGCCGAGGTCAAAGGATGCCAGAGTTCAGAATAACGTAGTCACAAGCCGAGGTCAAAAATACGAAGCACAATAAACAGGAACACTGGTACGACACAGGAACACAGATCAAAGACTTGACAATGAGTGCAGGGCGAGGCTGGGTTTAAATACCCTGCTAATGAAGATCAGAGTCAGGTGAGAAGCAGACAAGTCAAGGTGCAGCCCCCGGTGTAGTAGCCAAGCCAGGATGAACAAGACCGGAATCAGAAGTCTCTGGTAAAGCTGCTGTGGCTCAGAGGCAGAGAGCAGGACTGGGATAGATAAGTACCCCGGTTCAAGTCCCCTGTTGGGAATTCCAGGAGCGACCACGTCTGGCCGTCTGTCTCACAGGTGAGTACCCTGACACTCTCTCAATCCCTGATCTGTCTCTTTTGCCCCTTCCCCGTCCCCTCTGTGTCTCTTTGTATCCTCCCAGTCTCTCTAGGTGTCTCTCTCCCAAGCCCTGGTCTGTCTCTTTTGCCCCTTCCCCGTCCCCTCTGGGTCTCTTTGTGTCCTCCAAGCCTCTCTAGGTGTCTCTCTCCCAAGCCCTGGTCTGTCTCTCTTGCCCCTTCCCCAGTCCCTCTGGGTCTCTTTGTATCCTCCCAGCCTCTCTAGGTGTCTCTCTCTCAATCCCTGATCTGTCTCTTTTGCCCCTTCCCCGTCCCCTCTGTGTCTCTTTGTATCCTCCCAGCCTCTCTAGGTGTCTCTCTCTCAATCCCTGATCTGTCTCTTTTGCCCCTTCCCCGTCCCCTCTGTGTCTCTTTGTATCCTCCCAGTCTCCCAAGCCCTGGTCTGTCTCTTTTGCCCCTTCCCCGTCCCCTCTGGGTCTCTTTGTGTCCTCCAAGCCTCTCCTGGTGTCTCTCTCTCAATCCTTGATCTGTCTCTTTTGCCCCATCCCCTCTGTGTCTCTTTGTATCCTCCCAGTCTCTCTAGGTGTCTCTCTCCCAAGCCCTGGTCTGTCTCTTGCCCCTTCCCCGTCCCCTCTGGGTCTCTTTGTACTCTCTCTGTTTTAACTATGTGTAAACAGACACAATATGACAGATCTACTCTAACAATTCTATATCCAAAACGCCATGTCTTAGCTTTCACATTAGATAATTAAAATTGATTCTCAAACCAATCTTAGAGATCATATCTGCTTTGACCATTCACAAACAGAGGAGGCCACTCATTGCACACGGTGGAATATTTATTAAAAGAGGCAGAATTATATTTTGGGAGAGGTAGGCAAGGCACCCCCGTCTCTTTCCAAGCAATATTTTCCTTAAAGCAGCAGTATGAAACTGTGGCCATCACAGCATTCTGCCCAAGAGCTTGGAATGAAATCCTTTACATACACAATGCCCCCTGTGGGACACAAACAAACCGGTGTGACATTACATTATTTACACACATTGGTTTACGTTTTGGAAAAGTTTTGTTTTTCCTATTATTTGTGAATGTTGGCAATAGTTTTAAAATTATTAAATGCCTACTACAATGGAACGCAGCTAATATGTAGGCATCGCAGCTAATATGTAGGCATCGCAGCTAATATGTAGGCATCGCAGCTAATATGTAGGCATCGCAACTAATATGTAGGCATCGCAGCTAATATGTAGGCATCAAAGCTAATATGTAGGCATCGCAGCTAATATGTAGGCATCGCAGCTAATATGTAGGCATCGCAGCTAATATGTAGGCATCGCAGCTAATATGTAGGCATCGCAACTAATATGTAGGCATCGCAGCTAATATGTAGGCATCAAAGCTAATATGTAGGCATCGCAGCTAATATGTAGGCATCGCAACTAATATGTAGGCATCGCAACTAATATGTAGGCCTCGCAGCTAATATGTAGGCATCGCAGCTAATATGTAGGCATCGCAGCTAATATGTAGGCCTCGCAGCTAATATGTAGGCATCGCAGCTAATATGTAGGCATCGCAGCTAATATGTAGGCATCGCAGCTAATATGTAGGCATCGCAGCTATTATGTAGGCATCGCAGCTAATATGTAGGCATCACAGCTAATATGTAGGCATCGCACCTAATATGTAGGCATCGCAGCTAATATGTAGGCATCGCAGCTAATATGTAGGCATCGCAACTAATATGTAGGCATCGCAGCTAATATGTAGGCATCGCAGCTAATATGTAGGCATCGCAGCTAATATGTAGGCATGGCAGCTAATATGTAGGCATCGCAGCTAATATGTAGGCATCGCAGCTAATATGTAGGCATCGCAGCTAATATGTAGGCCTCGCAGACCATGCATAATATGAAAGCAATTTCTAGGTTATTTGTTGCAATATATGTAAAATTGAATGAAGCCCCCCTTACTCCGGCAGAACTCTGCTAGCCGGTATTGGTCTACGCAGCCAATGTCTACAGCCCGTGTATGCTAGTGATAATTGCCCCATTTGCCAGCCCTTCCCTGCGTGGGATCTCAACAGGTTAAACAAAGAGGATCGGTTTATGAAACTTTCCAAACTGTAACCCGCAACCTCGACTTTTATGGACACGATATCCATCAGTTCATTTATTCTATAAATGTTATGACATATAAACAGCCCAGATGTGTTAGCGGAGTTTACCAAAATAGACAGTATTAAAAAATATTTATCTTTAAGAATGGACTTCCTTTCATTTCAAATGACTTTAACATGAATTTCTTTCATCTGAAGCCACGGAACGATTCTGGACACGGTCGTCTATCCGAGCTCTCAGTCAGGGTAGATGCTCACCATGTGGGCTGTATTTCTTGGGGGGGGGAACCTTTCCAGCAGCCCCCCTTTCCAGTAGCACCCCATGTTTATGGTCTTTATAGGACAGATTTAGAGGACTGGCCACAGAACCCATTTTAAAACCACTATAGACACTACCGAATGTAAACAATTCTTTGCATTTTTAAAAGCCAAGTATGGGGAGTGTTTCCAAATGTGCCATTTCTTCCCTAAATGTTCACAGTTTGATTTTCACTTCTAATCAGCGTATAGTGAACGATGTCAAGCCTTCCTTCCAATGAATGCATTTACGGGCAGTAAGTGGGTTTGCTAATATTTCTTGGTATCTTTTCAATGATATTGGTGGTTTATACAGAACTCCGAAAGGCATCACCACCATCCCATAAACATTACAAACACCGACTTCAAAGTGAGTTTATTACACTAAACATGCTGTTTAAAACTTATCCTTTATGTTGGAGTTATTATTACAATGTCACACCTTCTTAGTTAATTAGGGACAACACAGGGAATGTTAAATCATAACCAGCACTGTGAGCCGCCCTGGAATAATCCAGTCCTTCATACGTCCGTTGGCTTTAACTTGCTGACCACATTAAACTCACCCCCACCTTTCATGTTATGACATCATAACTTTACTGAGAATTCGCTTAAAATACTGCAACACAGCCCAGCCCTGCGTTCCTTCAGGACAAAGCTGAGAAAGTAGGAATTTCCGATTTTGTGAATCTGTAACAATTCCCATCTTGGGCTGCTTTAGTCTCGTATGTCATTGTGCATGCTATCGTTGTACAGATTGATTTTAGGTTCCTGAGGAAGTCCAAGTGTATTTGGACGAGGGGCGTAGAACCAACCTCTGTTTCTAATTTTATTGGTGCATGTTCACCTTTTACTTACAAATAAAGCCGTATATTTTTTACCACCATCTTCTGGATTCCTGTTCTTAAAGGAGTATACACGGACCGAGGTGTGGGTTTATAGCCCCCCAATACCATTGGGGGAGGCACCCTTTGAATGCTTTTACATCTTCGATTCTGTGAGTGCAATGATTATTAGTGCACATATATAATTTATAACAGTACCCTCTCTTATATTATACAGCCATTTCCCATGCTCTGCTGTATGAGACACGTGATATCATGTCCTCGCTGGCGCCCCCTCTCTGCAATAAAGCATGAGGTGATGGGGAGCACATCAGGTTAAGATCAAGGACGATACAGTGTTTCAAAGCCACCTGGGGGTCACTCCTTTGGCAGCCAGAAATGGGCTCTAAAGTGGATTGCAAGACGTGTTCTGGATGGGCCCATGAGGCCTCATTCCATGAGTGTTTGAACCCCTTTGTATTTTTCACAGTCCTCCATCTTTCAGCCCAATAAACACAATGTTTTATTTTTTTCAGGATTTCTTGAAAAAGGAATTTAGCGAAGAGAATGTATTGTTCTGGCTGGCGTGCAAAGACTTTAAAAAGAGCAAAGATAAGAAAGAAGTAAGTGATAGAACGCAATGAATAATCCAAAAATCTATCTGTTCCCTATTAATGTACCACGCTGGACGAAGAACTTGCGTTATAAAATCACATATTTATTTATTGCATTCCGAGACTCAGCCAGGAATCTTCTTAGACCTTTAATATCACCTTATTCCAGCCAGTATGTATATATGTTATATGATGTTACTGTGAATGTGTGTGTGTGTGTGTGTGTTTATATGATGTTATTGTGAATGTGTGTGTTATATGATGTTACTGTGAATGTGTGTGTTATATGATGTTACTGTGAATGTGTGTGTTATATGATGTTATTGTGAATGCGTGTGTGTGTGTTATATGATGTTATTGTGAATGCGTGTGTGTGTTACACAATGTTTTTGAATGCGTGTGTGTTATATGATGTTTTTGTGAATGTGTGTGTGTGTATGTTATATGATGTTATTGTGAATGCGTGTGTGTGTTACACAATGTTTTTGAATGCGTGTGTGTTATATGATGTTTTTGTGAATGTGTGTGTGTGTGTATGTTATATGAAGTTTTTGTGAATGCGTGTGTGTGTTACACAATGTTTTTGAATGCGTGTGTGTTATATGATGTTTTTGTGAATGTGTGTGTGTATGTTATATGAAGTTTTTGTGAATGTGTGTGTGTGTGTGTGTTATATATGATGTTTTTGTGAATGTGTGTGTGTGTGTGTTATATGAAGTTTTTGTGAATGCTTGTATTTCATGTCCAGCTGTGGGCTGCAAGCTGTGGAGAGGGTTGAGGAGACCATAAAGTGTAACTCGTTTCCTGACCTGGTCAGCCAGAGCACGGTTTAACCCAAGCTATACTACATTCGAAGGCTCTAAATAAAATGGAGTAATAATAGAGAACATTAAATGCATATGTCACCTGGTGTCACTGGAGCCTGAATATCAGCACTGTGGGTGCTCCAACTGTATATATATTGCACCTTTATAGGGAACTCATAATAAAAATAACACATCATAGAGGGACCCCAAATAAAAAGCTTGTTCTTACCGATCGTCATTGAGATTCCTCTCTAACCGCTTCTCCATTTGGCGCACTCTCGCTCACATTTACAAAATACAAAATGTATAATTTCCAGTCTTTCTAGTATCAGAATCAATGGACCCCCAGTGCTCATACGGTGAATGTGTCAACAATGTAATCAGTTTTCCTCAACTTGGACTAAAAGCAACTTGGACAAAAATAGTCTATTTCTCCCCATGATTTTTAAGGCCAGTCCAGAGATCAATATTTGACTAACTACTGGATTCTGGCACTTTGGTGTTCCCTGTGACCCTGTGACACTCCCTGTCCCATTACATGAAGCAGCAAGACTCGTTCTGCCTGACAGCTTGCTGACATTTCAAGAAAACATCCAGTTTGTAAAGGGGATGGTTGTAGCCTTGGAATACTGACTGCAATGTGCAATTATAAATAAACCTAGATATAGCGTTTTTTGTAAGCTTTAACCCCTGCTTTGCCAGGAATGTCATTATATAACGGGACCGGATTCTTGCACCAAAGAGGTTAATTCCTAATAATTAGTATATTCTGTCTGCCAGTAGATAGAGATTTACTATCACAATAAATACTGCAAACCTCTCAGTAGCCAGTTTTTACACAACGTTGACAAAGGCTATTTTTTTAAGGATGTCCATGTATTTCCGTTTTAATCTGTGCCGTTAGTTGGATCAATCAGGCTTCTCCTTTTAAGGGGGAAAGTTACTGAAATATATCGGACACGGCTGCATGAACGTTACCGGCACCTTTATTATTACTGTCGCTGTTTGTGGGTTAAATTCCATTAACAATTATATAACCTTTTATTTATAGTTTGTTAATACTAAGCCAGAAATGGTATAATCGTTACATGCCGCACAATTACAGTACCTCTAATAGCAGCACATATCAATTCCTCCCAATATTTCACATGAACAAATTGGGGCACTTTAACTTTAGGGGGGTTACTGGGACTTGGCCAGGAGATTTTAGGTGACTTATTAATGACAATTTATGTAATTTAGAACAATTTCCACTGAATGATTTCTAAACACATTTATTGCAGTTTAAAGTCACATTACTGGGAGTATTATTATTACACATCTGAATGGCCCTATGGCTGCTGTTTCCCAATAGGCACTTGCCTATTATAAAGTAAGTGGGTGTGTTTTACTGCTGGTTCCACTACTCCTGTCATTAATTATTTATGGCGGTCGGAGTCACACCCAATCCCGAAGATATTCTAATGACTGTCATGCTGGCCTTGCAGATATTTGTAATGAGTTTCTCCTTATGTTCCTCCCAAGATGCAGAAAAAAGCCAGAGAAATCTACACAACGTTTCTGTCCAGTAAGGCGACGTCTCAGGTGAATGTAGAGGGTCAGTCCAGGATCAGTGAGATGATGTTAGAAAATCCTCATCCGTTAATGTTTCAGAAGCTGCAGGAACAGGTGAGAATCTAGTATCTATACGTCCTGTATCGGTATAGAATATTATACAGTATAGAGATGCAGGTGAGAATCTAGTATCCATACGTCCTGTATCGGTATAGAATATTATACAGTATAGAGATGCAGGGGAGAATCTAGTATCCATACGTCCTGTATCGGTATAGAATATTATACAGTATAACGATACAGGGGAGAATCTAGTATCTATACGTCCTGTATCGGTATAGAATATTATACAGTATAACGATACAGGGGAGAATCTAGTATCCATACGTCCTGTATCGGTATAGAATATTATACAGTATAACGATACAGGGGAGAATCTAGTATCCATACGTCCTGTATCGGTATAGAATATTATACAGTATAACGATACAGGGGAGAATCTAGTATCCATACGTCCTGTATCGGTATAGAATATTATACAGTATAACGATACAGGGGAGAATCTAGTATCCATACGTCCTGTATCGGTATAGAATATTATACAGTATAACGATACAGGGGAGAATCTAGTATCCATACGTCCTGTATCGGTATAGAATATTATACAGTATAACGATACAGGGGAGAATCTAGCATCTATACGTCCTGTATCGGTATAGAATATTATACAGTATAACGATACAGGGGAGAATCTAGTATCCATACGTCCTGTATCGGTATAGAATATTATACAGTATAACGATACAGGGGAGAATCTAGCATCTATACGTCCTGTATCGGTATAGAATATTATACAGTATAACGATACAGGGGAGAATCTAGTATCCATACGTCCTGTATCGGTATAGAATATTATACAGTATAACGATACAGGGGAGAATCTAGTATCCATACGTCCTGTATCGGTATAGAATATTATACAGTATAACGATACAGGGGAGAATCTAGTATCCATACGTCCTGTATCGGTATAGAATATTATACAGTATAACGATACAGAGGAGAATCTAGTATCTATACGTCCTGTATCGGTATAGAATATTATACAGTATAACGATACAGGGGAGAATCTAGTATCCATACGTCCTGTATCGGTATAGAATATTATACAGTATAACGATACAGGGGAGAATCTAGTATCTATACGTCCTGTATCGGTATAGAATATTATACAGTATAACGATACAGGGGAGAATCTAGTATCTATACGTCCTGTATCGGTATAGAATATTATACAGTATAACGATGCAGGGGAGAATCTAGTATCCATACGTCCTGTATCGGTATAGAATATTATACAGTATAACGATACAGGGGAGAATCTAGTATCTATACGTCCTGTATCGGTATAGAATATTATACAGTATAACGATACAGGGGAGAATCTAGTATCTAAACGTCCTGTATCGGTATAGAATATTATACAGTATAACGATACAGGGGAGAATCTAGTATCTATACGTCCTGTATCGGTATAGAATATTATACAGTATAACGATACAGGGGAGAATCTAGTATCCATACGTCCTGTATCGGTATAGAATATTATACAGTATAACGATACAGGTGAGAATCTAGTATCTATACGTCCTGTATCGGTATAGAATATTATACAGTATAACGATACAGGGGAGAATCTAGTATCCATACGTCCTGTATCGGTATAGAATATTATACAGTATAACGATACAGGGGAGAATCTAGTATCTATACGTCCTGTATCGGTATAGAATATTATACAGTATAACGATACAGGGGAGAATCTAGTATCCATACGTCCTGTATCGGTATAGAATATTATACAGTATAACGATACAGGGGAGAATCTAGTATCCATACGTCCTGTATCGGTATAGAATATTATACAGTATAACGATACAGGGGAGAATCTAGTATCCATACGTCCTGTATCGGTATAGAATATTATACAGTATAACGATACAGGGGAGAATCTAGTATCCATACGTCCTGTATCGGTATAGAATATTATACAGTATAACGATACAGGGGAGAATCTAGTATCTATACGTCCTGTATCGGTATAGAATATTATACAGTATAACTGTGGCAGAAGCAGCCACCAGAAACTCGTATTTACCTTGTTATTTGTCCCTACCCTATATGTCCATGCATCCTGTATATTGTACCAGCGTGTTAAGGGAGAATCAATGTGCACATACCGTTATTGGGTCCGTGGGTGGCCGCCGTTCGCCTAATCTCCACGTGGCGGCGGCCATCTTAACTGCCGAACAGCGGTGTTTGGTCGTCGAGCGTCTGGAACTAAAATCGGACGCTCGACTACCCAGACACCGCTCAGACCTCCAGGATCTCCAAAGTGTATGATCCAAACTGCCGAACGGCCCGCCGTTCGGTAGTTTGCATTCCCCAGTCTAGGGGATTCATCCGAACCAAAGATTGGGGTCGGATGGCTGAGCAGTTCGGCACTTTCCATGCAGTGAAGTAGACCGACTACAGGGCCAGAATCTATGGAGCCGTTTTCGGCTACTGTGTCCCTGCAGTCGGTCAAATCTTTAAATACCTGTAACTCCCGAACCCCTGGTCTGATCTGGGTGAAATTTGAATATGTTACTCACCCAGAGCAGACCTACCAGGGGACCCCTCGTTTATCCTTGTACCCCCCGTATTTAGGGGTCCTTCAGAAACTGGGGAAAACTCGGTTCCCTCTAATTAATTTACCTGCTAATCTAAGGGGAGGAGAGGGAGGGGAGGTGATTGTGAGGTGATTGGTTGTTTTGAGTTACCTCCCTTGCATGGGAAAAAGCCATAAAAGAAATTGTGTGAATAAAGCTGACAGTTGACCTCCAAGCTATGTGTCGTCTAGTTCTTGGAGGGAAGGGATTGTAACTACGCTACCCGTTTGATACCAGTATTGGATTGCTGTTCCTGTCTACCAGCGGAGCTACCTTGGATCGTACCTCTACTCCGCTACAATAACGATACAGGGGAGAATCTAGTATCCATACGTCCTGTATCGGTATAGAATATTATACAGTATAACGATACAGGGGAGAATCTAGTATCCATACGTCCTGTATCGGTATAGAATATTATACAGTATAACGATACAGGGGAGAATCTAGTATCTATACGTCCTGTATCGGTATAGAATATTATACAGTATAACGATACAGGGGAGAATCTAGTATCCATACGTCCTATATCGGTATAGAATATTATACAGTATAGAGATACAGGGGAGAATCTAGTATCCATACGTCCTGTATCGGTATAGAATATTATACAGTATAACGATACAGGGGAGAATCTAGTATCCATACGTCCTGTATCGGTATAGAATATTATACAGTATAACGATACAGGGGAGAATCTAGCATCTATACGTCCTGTATCGGTATAGAATATTATACAGTATAACGATACAGGGGAGAATCTAGTATCCATACGTCCTGTATCGGTATAGAATATTATACAGTATAACGATACAGGGGAGAATCTAGCATCTATACGTCCTGTATCGGTATAGAATATTATACAGTATAACGATACAGAGGAGAATCTAGTATCTATACGTCCTGTATCGGTATAGAATATTATACAGTATAACGATACAGGGGAGAATCTAGTATCCATACGTCCTGTATCGGTATAGAATATTATACAGTATAACGATACAGGGGATAATCTAGTATCTATACGTCCTGTATCGGTATAGAATATTATACAGTATAACGATACAGGGGAGAATCTAGTATCTATACGTCCTGTATCGGTATAGAATATTATACAGTATAACGATACAGGGGAGAATCTAGTATCCATACGTCCTGTATCGGTATAGAATATTATACAGTATAACGATACAGGGGAGAATCTAGTATCCATACGTCCTGTATCGGTATAGAATATTATACAGTATAACGATACAGGGGAGAATCTAGTATCCATACGTCCTGTATCGGTATAGAATATTATACAGTATAACGATACAGGGGAGAATCTAGTATCTATACGTCCTGTATCGGTATAGAATATTATACAGTATAACGATACAGGGGAGAATCTAGTATCCATACGTCCTGTATCGGTATAGAATATTATACAGTATAACGATACAGGGGAGAATCTAGTATCTATACGTCCTGTATTGGTATAGAATATTATACAGTATAACGATACAGGGGAGAATCTAGTATCTATACGTCCTGTATCGGTATAGAATATTATACAGTATAACGATACAGGGGAGAATCTAGTATCTATACGTCCTGTATCGGTATAGAATATTATACAGTATAACGATACAGGGGAGAATCTAGTATCTATACGTCCTGTATCGGTATAGAATATTATACAGTATAACGATACAGGGGAGAATCTAGTATCCATACGTCCTGTATCGGTATAGAATATTATACAGTATAACGATACAGGGGAGAATCTAGTATCCATACGTCCTGTATCGGTATAGAATATTATACAGTATAACGATACAGGGGAGAATCTAGTATCTATACGTCCTGTATCGGTATAGAATATTATACAGTATAACGATACAGGGGAGAATCTAGTATCCATACGTCCTGTATCGGTATAGAATATTATACAGTATAACGATACAGGGGAGAATCTAGTATCCATACGTCCTGTATCGGTATAGAATATTATACAGTATAACGATACAGGGGAGAATCTAGTATCCATACGTCCTGTATCGGTATAGAATATTATACAGTATAACGATACAGGGGAGAATCTAGTATCCATACGTCCTGTATCGGTATAGAATATTATACAGTATAACGATACAGGGGAGAATCTAGTATCCATACGTCCTGTATCGGTATAGAATATTATACAGTATAACGATACAGGGGAGAATCTAGTATCCATACGTCCTGTATCGGTATAGAATATTATACAGTATAACGATACAGGGGAGAATCTAGTATCCATACGTCCTGTATCGGTATAGAATATTATACAGTATAACGATACAGGGGAGAATCTAGTATCCATACGTCCTGTATCGGTATAGAATATTATACAGTATAACGATACAGGGGAGAATCTAGTATCCATACGTCCTGTATCGGTATAGAATATTATACAGTATAACGATACAGGGGAGAATCTAGTATCTATACGTCCTGTATCGGTATAGAATATTATACAGTATAACGATACAGGGGAGAATCTAGTATCCATACGTCCTGTATCGGTATAGAATATTATACAGTATAACGATACAGGGGAGAATCTAGTATCCATACGTCCTGTATCGGTATAGAATATTATACAGTATAACGATACAGGGGAGAATCTAGTATCTATACGTCCTGTATCGGTATAGAATATTATACAGTATAACGATACAGGGGAGAATCTAGTATCCATACGTCCTGTATCGGTATAGAATATTATACAGTATAGAGATACAGGGGAGAATCTAGTATCTATACGTCCTGTATCGGTATAGAATATTATACAGTATAACGATACAGGGGAGAATCTAGTATCCATACGTCCTGTATCGGTATAGAATATTATACAGTATAACGATACAGGGGAGAATCTAGTATCTATACGTCCTGTATCGGTATAGAATATTATACAGTATAGAGATGCAGGGGAGAATCTAGTATCTATACGTCCTGTATCGGTATAGAATATTATACAGTATAACGATACAGGGGAGAATCTAGTATCCATATGTCCTGTATCGGTATAGAATATTATACAGTATAACGATACAGGGGAGAATCTAGTATCCATACGTCCTGTATCGGTATAGAATATTATACAGTATAACGATACAGGGGAGAATCTAGTATCTATACGTCCTGTATCGGTATAGAATATTATACAGTATAACGATACAGGGGAGAATCTAGTATCCATACGTCCTGTATCGGTATAGAATATTATACAGTATAACGATACAGGGGAGAATCTAGTATCCATACGTCCTGTATCGGTATAGAATATTATACAGTATAGAGATACAGGGGAGAATCTAGTATCTATACGTCCTGTATCGGTATAGAATATTATACAGTATAACGATACAGGGGAGAATCTAGTATCTATACGTCCTGTATCGGTATAGAATATTATACAGTATAGAGATACAGGGGAGAATCTAGTATCTATACGTCCTGTATCAGTATAGAATATTATACAGTATAACGATACAGGGGAGAATCTAGTATCCATACGTCCTGTATCGGTATAGAATATTATACAGTATAACGATACAGGGGAGAATCTAGTATCCATACGTCCTGTATCGGTATAGAATATTATACAGTATAACGATACAGGGGAGAATCTAGTATCCATACGTCCTGTATCGGTATAGAATATTATACAGTATAACGATACAGGGGAGAATCTAGTATCTATACGTCCTGTATCGGTATAGAATATTATACAGTATAGAGATACAGGGGAGAATCTAGTATCTATACGTCCTGTATCGGTATAGAATATTATACAGTATAACGATACAGGGGAGAATCTAGTATCCATACGTCCTGTATCGGTATAGAATATTATACAGTATAACGATACAGGGGAGAATCTAGTATCTATACGTCCTGTATCGGTATAGAATATTATACAGTATAACGATACAGGGGAGAATCTAGTATCCATACGTCCTATATCGGTATAGAATATTATACAGTATAACGATACAGGGGAGAATCTAGTATCCATACGTCCTGTATCGGTATAGAATATTATACAGTGTAACGATACAGGGGAGAATCTAGAATCTATACGTCCTGTATCGGTATAGAATATTATACAGTATAACGATACAGGGGAGAATCTAGTATCTATACGTCCTGTATCGGTATAGAATATTATACAGTATAACGATACAGGGGAGAATCTAGTATCTATACGTCCTGTATCGGTATAGAATATTATACAGTATAACGATACAGGGGAGAATCTAGTATCCATACGTCCTGTATCGGTATAGAATATTATACAGTATAACGATACAGGGGAGAATCTAGTATCTATACGTCCTGTATCGGTATAGAATATTATACAGTATAACGATACAGGGGAGAATCTAGTATCCATACGTCCTGTATCGGTATAGAATATTATACAGTATAACGATACAGGGGAGAATCTAGTATCCATACGTCCTGTATCGGTATAGAATATTATACAGTATAACGATACAGGGGAGAATCTAGTATCTATACGTCCTGTATCGGTATAGAATATTATACAGTATAACGATACAGGGGAGAATCTAGTATCTATACGTCCTGTATCGGTATAGAATATTATACAGTATAACGATACAGGGGAGAATCTAGTATCCATACGTCCTGTATTGGTATAGAATATTATACAGTATAACGATACAGGGGAGAATCTAGCATCTATACGTCCTGTATCGGTATAGAATATTATACAGTATAGAGATACAGGGGAGAATCTAGTATCCATACGTCCTGTATCGGTATAGAATATTATACAGTATAACGATACAGGGGAGAATCTAGTATCCATACGTCCTGTATCGGTATAGAATATTATACAGTATAACGATACAGGGGAGAATCTAGTATCTAAACGTCCTGTATCGGTATAGAATATTATACAGTATAACGATACAGGGGAGAATCTAGTATCCATACGTCCTGTATCGGTATAGAATATTATACAGTATAACGATACAGGGGAGAATCTAGTATCTATACGTCCTGTATCGGTATAGAATATTATACAGTATAACGATACAGGGGAGAATCTAGTATCCATACGTCCTGTATCGTTATAGAATATTATACAGTATAACGATACAGGGGAGAATCTAGTATTTATACGTCCTGTATCGGTATAGAATATGATACAGTATAACGATACAGAGGAGAATCTAGTATCCATACGTCCTGTATCGGTATAGAATATTATACAGTATAACGATACAGGGGAGAATCTAGTATCCATACGTCCTGTATCGGTATAGAATATTATACAGTATAACGATACAGAGGAGAATCTAGTATCTATACGTCCTGTATTGGTATAGAATATTATACAGTATAACGATACAGGGGAGAATCTAGTATCTATACGTCCTGTATCGGTATAGAATATTATACAGTATAACGATACAGGGGAGAATCTAGTATCCATACGTCCTGTATCGGTATAGAATATTATACAGTATAACGATACAGGGGAGAATCTAGTATCCATACGTCCTGTATTGGTATAGAATATTATACAGTATAGAGATACAGGGGAGAATCTAGTATCCATACGTCCTGTATCGGTATAGAATATTATACAGTATAACGATACAGGGGAGAATCTAGTATCTATACGTCCTGTATCGGTATAGAATATTATACAGTATAACGATACAGGGGAGAATCTAGTATCTATACGTCCTGTATCGGTATAGAATATTATACAGTATAACGATACAGGGGAGAATCTTGTATCCATACGTCCTGTATCGGTATAGAATATTATACAGTATAAAGATACAGGGGAGAATCTAGTATCCATACGTCCTGTATCGGTATAGAATATTATACAGTATAGAGATACAGGGGAGAATCTAGTATCCATACGTCCTGTATCGGTATAGAATATTATACAGTATAACGATACAGGGGAGAATCTAGTATCTATACGTCCTGTATCGGTATAGAATATTATACAGTATAACGATACAGGGGAGAATCTAGTATCTATACGTCCTGTATCGGTATAGAATATTATACAGTATAACGATACAGGGGAGAATCTAGTATCTATACGTCCTGTATCGGTATAGAATATTATACAGTATAACGATACAGGGGAGAATCTAGTATCCATACGTCCTGTATCGGTATAGAATATTATACAGTATAACGATACAGGGGAGAATCTAGTATCTATACGTCCTGTATCGGTATAGAATATTATACAGTATAACGATACAGGGGAGAATCTAGTATCCATACGTCCTCTATCGGTATAGAATATTATACAGTATAACGATACAGGGGAGAATCTAGTATCCATACGTCCTGTATCGCTATAGAATATTATACAGTATAACGATACAGGGGAGAATCGAGTATCCATACGTCCTGTATCGGTATAGAATATTATACAGTATAACGATACAGGGGAGAATCTAGTATCCATACGTCCTGTATCGGTATAGAATATTATACAGTATAGAGATACAGGGGAAAATCTAGTATCCATACGTCCTGTATCGGTATAGAATATTATACAGTATAACGATACAGGGGAGAATCTAGTATCCATACGTCCTGTATGGGTATAGAATATTATACAGTATAACGATACAGGGGAGAATCTAGTATCCATACGTCCTGTATCGGTATAGAATATTATACAGTATAGAGATACAGGGGAGAATCTAGTATCTATACGTCCTGTATCGGTATAGAATATTATACAGTATAACGATACAGGGGAGAATCTAGTATCTATACGTCCTGTATCGGTATAGAATATTATACAGTATAACGATACAGGGGAGAATCTAGTATCCATACGTCCTGTATCGGTATAGAATATTATACAGTATAACGATACAGGGGAGAATCTAGTATCCATACGTCCTGTATCGGTATAGAATATTATACAGTATAGAGATACAGGGGAGAATCTAGTATCTATACGTCCTGTATCGGTATAGAATATTGTACAGTATAACGATACAGGGGAGAATCTAGTATCCATACGTCCTGTATCGGTATAGAATATTATACAGTATAACGATACAGGGGAGAATCTAGTATCCATACGTCCTGTATCGGTATAGAATATTATACAGTATAACGATACAGGGGAGAATCTAGTATCCTTACGTCCTGTATCGGTATAGAATATTATACAGTATAACGATACAGGGGAGAATCTAGTATCTATACGTCCTGTATCGGTATAGAATATTATACAGTATAACGATACAGGGGAGAATCTAGTATCCATATGTCCTGTATCGGTATAGAATATTATACAGTATAACGATACAGGGGAGAATCTAGTATCCATACGTCCTGTATCGGTATAGAATATTATACAGTGTAACGATACAGGGGAGAATCTAGTATCTATACGTCCTGTATCGGTATAGAATATTATACAGTATAACGATACAGGGGAGAATCTAGTATCCATATGTCCTGTATCGGTATAGAATATTATACAGTATAACGATACAGGGGAGAATCTAGTATCCATACGTCCTGTATCGGTATAGAATATTATACAGTATAACGATACAGGGGAGAATCTAGTATCTATACGTCCTGTATCGGTATAGAATATTATACAGTATAACGATACAGGGGAGAATCTAGTATCCATACGTCCTGTATCGGTATAGAATATTATACAGTATAACGATACAGGGGAGAATCTAGTATCTATACGTCCTGTATCGGTATAGAATATTATACAGTATAACGATACAGGGGAGAATCTAGTATCTATACGTCCTGTATCGGTATAGAATATTATACAGTATAGAGATACAGGGGAGAATCTAGTATCCATATGTCCTGTATCGGTATAGAATATTATACAGTATAACGATACAGGGGAGAATCTAGTATCCATACGTCCTGTATCGGTATAGAATATTATACAGTATAACGATACAGGGGAGAATCTAGTATCCATACGTCCTGTATCGGTATAGAATATTATACAGTATAACGATACAGGGGAGAATCTAGTATCTATACGTCCTGTATCGGTATAGAATATTATACGGTATAACGATACAGGGGAGAATCTAGTATCCATACGTCCTGTATCGGTATAGAATATTATACAGTATAACGATACAGGGGAGAATCTAGTATCTATACGTCCTGTATCGGTATAGAATATTATACAGTATAACGATACAGGGGAGAATCTAGTATCCATACGTCCTGTATCGGTATAGAATATTATACAGTATAACGATACAGGGGAGAATCTAGTATCTATACGTCCTGTATCGGTATAGAATATTATACAGTATAACGATACAGGGGAGAATCTAGTATCTATACGTCCTGTATCGGTATAGAATATTATACAGTATAGAGATACAGGGGAGAATCTAGTATCTATACGTCCTGTATCAGTATAGAATATTATACAGTATAACGATACAGGGGAGAATCTAGTATCCATACGTCCTGTATCGGTATAGAATATTATACAGTATAACGATACAGGGGAGAATCTAGTATCCATACGTCCTGTATCGGTATAGAATATTATACAGTATAACGATACAGGGGAGAATCTAGTATCTATACGTCCTGTATCGGTATAGAATATTATACGGTATAACGATACAGGGGAGAATCTAGTATCCATACGTCCTGTATCGGTATAGAATATTATACAGTATAACGATACAGGGGAGAATCTAGTATCCATACGTCCTGTATCGGTATAGAATATTATACAGTGTAACGATACAGGGGAGAATCTAGTATCCATACGTCCTGTATCGGTATAGAATATTATACAGTATAACGATACAGGGGAGAATCTAGTATCCATACGTCCTGTATCGGTATAGAATATTATACAGTATAACGATACAGGGGAGAATCTAGTATCTATACGTCCTGTATCGGTATAGAATATTATACAGTATAACGATACAGGGGAGAATCTAGTATCTATACGTCCTGTATCGGTATAGAATATTATACAGTATAGAGATACAGGGGAGAATCTAGTATCTATACGTCCTGTATCGGTATAGAATATTATACAGTATAACGATACAGGGGAGAATCTAGTATCCATACGTCCTATATCGGTATAGAATATTATACAGTATAACGATACAGGGGAGAATCTAGTATCCATATGTCCTGTATCGGTATAGAATATTATACAGTGTAACGATACAGGGGAGAATCTAGAATCTATACGTCCTGTATCGGTATAGAATATTATACAGTATAACGATACAGGGGAGAATCTAGTATCCATACGTCCTGTATCGGTATAGAATATTATACAGTATAACGATACAGGGGAGAATCTAGTATCCATACGTCCTGTATCGGTATAGAATATTATACAGTATAACGATACAGGGGAGAATCTAGTATCCATACGTCCTGTATCGGTATAGAATATTATACAGTATAACGATACAGGGGAGAATCTAGTATCTATACGTCCTGTATCGGTATAGAATATTATACAGTATAACGATACAGGGGAGAATCTAGTATCCATACGTCCTGTATCGGTATAGAATATTATACAGTATAACGATACAGGGGAGAATCTAGTATCCATACGTCCTGTATCGGTATAGAATATTATACAGTATAACGATACAGGGGAGAATCTAGTATCCATATGTCCTGTATCGGTATAGAATATTATACAGTATAACGATACAGGTGAGAATCTAGTATCTATACGTCCTGTATCGGTATAGAATATTATACAGTATAACGATACAGGTGAGAATCTAGTATCCATACGTCCTGTATCGGTATAGAATATTATACAGTATAGAGATACAGGGGAGAATCTAGTATCTATACGTCCTGTATCGGTATAGAATATTATACAGTATAACGATACAGGTGAGAATCTAGTATCTATACGTCCTGTATCGGTATAGAATATTATACAGTATAACGATACAGGGGAGAATCTAGTATCTATACGTCCTGTATCGGTATAGAATATTATACAGTATAACGATACAGGGGAGAATCTAGCATCTATACATCCAGCAGAGACAAAGGAGAAGAGAAACCACAAGGTCTGATCGTCCGTCTCCAAATTGACAGTTATAGGTACAGTGGGGTGGTTACTCAGAGTTTGGGTTTGGTGGGAGCCAGGGGAGCTTCAGAGAAGTTTGCTTCAAAGTAAGTCAGGAGGGGAGATGACCCATTACATTATTTGTTGGAGGTGGATTGCTTTGTGATATTTGGGGAGGTCAGAGAAGCCCAATCCCCAGTGTGCATTTGGCCTCGTCTTTTAGTTGTGCCTTTCGGCGATGCCACATATATTCTGAGAAAATAGAATGACGACAAAGCGTTAATTCACCATCTTCCTATAATGTATTATGTAAATAGTTTTGGTATTGATATCACAGAACTATGACTCTCATCCTGCTAAGCCAGCCAGGTCTAGAGTCTCGTGATAGCGTAATGAGCTGCCTGTCTTTTTGGCCTGATTTATTTTGTCCATAACCCAGTACTCCACCCTCTCTCCCACATACCTGTGACATGCTTCGAATCCCCATTCTGAACTCTGTGCAACTTGTCTCATCTGCCTGATCATCTCTAATTCTCTGTATTAGAAAACTGTGATTTCATTGCCATAAGCCAGTACTGAATCAAATTGTTGGACATTTTCCGTGTGAAGGCTGGTTGTGCAGCTTGGGGATGTGCCAAGTTTGGCGATTTTATAATGAATTATCTTAGTGACATCAGACTTTGTGCTGCGTGACTCACGTACATTCTGTCTTCCGGTCTTTCTAGATCTTCAACCTCATGAAATATGATAGCTACAGCCGGTTCTTGAAATCCGAGGCTTTTCTGAAAAACAAAGCATCTGAAGATAATGAACATGCAGGTTCCAGTGCGGGCGAATCGGCTCCAAAACGTGCCTCTAGAATCTACAACACGTGATGTGGCCTCCATCTTCTTCTTCAATTGAATCACGTGGACAGATTTGTTTATTATTCAAGAATCTCCAAACTGAGAACTATTTTCCAATCAGTGGAGCTTCACTGCACCAGGAAAGGCATAGGGGCCGATCATTAGTGTCGCCAGCAGTTTGCGCACAGGAATAATATTTCGCTTTCGTTTTCTGCAACCTTCTAAGTAATGCCAGAAGTGAAATGAAAAGCCTTTTGGAATCTTTTCGTAGTTGCCTTGTTTTGAGTAGCCCAGCTCTGTTGCTTTTATAATTAAAAATGATATAACAATTGGCTGAATGAACAGAATTGTGCTGATAACCGCCACAGGGCGAGCCATTAACCTATTCAATGTCGGGATCTGACGGACATTGTAAAATCAAATCACTTTATGATCAGCTAAGATGGAACCCTTGGAATGAACGAACAATGCATGCCGGGTCCGATCCCTGATTTTTTAATTGTTCCATAAATGATGCATTTGAAAATAAAATATGCAAATATAATTTAATTTAAAAAAAAACAAACCTGCTGTGATTATTTCTCAGGGCCTGGAAATGGCTATGAATCTCTGACAATCCCAGGTTCCCAGGTGAATTAGTTGAAATAACTCTGTAAGTAGCACTGGGGAGCACAGGAAGGGTTGTGCTGCTGCCTATTCCCTCGCGTGACTATTGACATGTGGATGGGTTTGAAAGAGAGCATTGTGGGATGAGGAATTTGTACATATTCTGTCACAGCCTTTTACTTCCCCTTTCAAATGAGGGATGTAGGGGTGGACCTAGAATTGAAAAAAAAAATGCTTTTATGGGGAGGTTGCTTGTTAGATACAAGTGATTTTGACCAAAAAAACGTTCTGTGCAATCAATTGCTGACGGATAATCTAACAGAAAAGTGATCTGTGGCACAGCATGGGTTAACTGACCATGTGACAGTCTTGAGTGTGCAGCAGGTGGGATCTGATTGGTGGGAGAACGTGCAGTGGTTGTGGTTATAATTGATCAGGGGCATGGGCGTAGGAACCCAAAAAAATCTGGGGGGGATAGCATTTTTACTCGCCGGGTATATTCTTATTCCGTAAATTAGTTGTTTATCCCATTGTACAGCGCTACGGAATTTGCAGTCGCTATATCAATGATTAAATAATAACATTAAAGGGTCACTACAAGGAAGGGGTTTTACTTACCCGGATACAGCGCCGGGATCCTCCTGATTAGAACCACCCCTACCCTTCCCATGAATATTAGAACCACCCCTACCCCTTCCATACACAAAAGAACCCCACCTACCCCTTCCACGCATATTAACCCCCTACCCCTTCCATGCATATTAGTACCCCCCTAACCACTTCCATGCATATTAGTACCCCCTAACCCCTTCCATGCATATTCGAACCCACCCTACCTCTTCCATTCATATTAGTACTCCCCGAACCGCTTCCAATAATTTTTCTACCTCCCCCCTCCTCCCATCCATATTAGTAGCCCCCTAAACCCTTCCAATTATTTTTCTACCTACCCCTCTCCCCCTATCCTTATTAGTAGCTGTAACGGACCGTTTCACTTACAAGAGGATAAAACCCAGTTTAGGCGATAATCCCCTTTCCAGATGCACAGGCAGCTACTGCAAACACCATTCTCCCGACTGGAACCACACGAACACTGGAACAGAAGAGGATAAAACCCAGTTTAGGCGATAATCCCCTTTCCAGATGCACAGGCAGCTACTGCAAACACCATTCTCCCGACTGGAACCACACGAACACTGGAACAGCTGAACAAGAAAAGCAGACATCGGCTTACACTCTTGGCAGTCAGCATACAATCCCATTCCCCCAAAGACCGAGACGACACATCGCTTTGAGGGTTAAGCAAGACCTCTAGACTGGGACACCCAGTCTGGCTTTTATTACAAACAAGTACATACAGGACACTCCCAGGGGGAGGATGAAATTAACCAATCACATGGATGTACCTCCCACACATTTCCTCCCCTTAGATTAACACTTAACACAATTATACCGTACACCTTTTTCCCCAATTCCTGGATGTACCCCAAATACATAGGCTACACCTCCAAAACAGGTATCCCCTGATAGCCCTTATTCAGGGGGACAACATATGCAAGAATCAGCCCATTCGGATAAACGGTTCGGGAGTTATGGGACTTTAAAGTATTGACCGACCGCATGGGTAAAGTATCCGAAAACAGTTCCATGCATTTTGGCCCTGCGGTCGGTCACAAACAAGGGAATGAAAACAGGCGAATTGCCTGTGTTATAGAGCCTGGAGAGGGTTTGAATGAATTCCCTTGTTTGTGGGGTTCTTTCTACCGAACGGCTGGTCATTCGGTAGTTTTATACGAATTTCTGGAAGTATGGAGGTCTCAGCGGTGTTTGCCTAGTCAAGTGTCCGATTTTAGTTCCAGACACTCGACGGCAAAACACCGCTGTTCGGTAGTTTAAGATGGCCGCCGCCACGTGTTTGTTTCCCGAATGGCGGCCACCCAGAGGACAAAGAATACATTACATGGATTGCCAATTACCTGTTTGCAACATTGTTGCAAACTGTAATTGGAGGCACACTTAGTCCTGGGTGGTCTGGTTGTTCGGTAGTTTCCTCCATACAATGAATGGAGTGATTCTACCGAACAATCAGATGAATGCTGTACATATATATAACCCAGGTTAACTGCATACAAAAATACATACATGACATTAAAGTATTAAAGGCAGGATTACTGTACTACGCTCCACAACCTTAAAGGTACAGTAGTCCCAAAAGTTCCAATATGTCCATCACTGCTTTTAAAGGGCCAGCAGCAGCAATACAAATTATTACATGCCCAAATATAGTTTCTAAAGTGCAACACGTCCAGGGGCCATAGTCAGCGGGCAGGAGGCCAGCAGCCAGGCCTCTCCAGTTCACAGTGGCGAAGCTGGTTTCGCCACAGTAGCCCCCCTAACCGTTTCCAATTATTTTTCTGCCATGTTAACTAATGCCAGTGCTGGAGTGCCGCCGTGTTTACATTAAAAGGCCTGCAGGGACAGGCTATAGACACCAGAACCACTACATTAAGCTGCAGTGCTTCTGGGGACTATAGTGTTTCTTTAATGTGAGGTAAATTAGAGATTAGTGCCACGAATAATATGCTAGATTGCCTACTTACAACCAGATGAGGATGATGATGGGCTCTAGCTGCAGTCTGGCTCCACTGGTCTGGTGTAGAGCAGGCTCTCTGGAGGCTGTTTGTAACTGGTCCCAAAAATCAATGTTCTGTGAGAACGGGAAGCAGCTCCATTTTTTGGGGGCCCTTTACACAGCTCAAGGTCTGGGTCTCAGGGTCCATCTTCAGGTTCCACCAATGAGTTTGTTCACAGGGGGTGGAGTGTGTAGGTGATGTCCTGATATATGTGTGCAAGGGCTGCAAGGTGTGATTCTGTGTATGTACGGGATGCAGTGTGTGCGTCTGTAAGGGGTGCATTGAGTGTGTGTACGGGGTGCATTGAGTGTGTGTACGGGGTGCATTGAGTGTGTGTAAGGAATGCATTGTGTGTTTCTGTGTGTGTAAGGATTGCATGATTGTGTGATTGTGTGTGTGTGTGCACGGGGTGCATTGTGTGTTCTGTGTGTGTAAGGGTGGCATGATTGTGTGAGTGTGTGATGGATGTCACTCTTTCTCCCCCCCTCCCTCCCTGTTTCTTTCTCTCCCCGTTTCTTTCTCTCCCCCCTCACTCTTTCTCCCCCCTCCCTGTTTCTTTCTCCCCCCTCCCTGTTTCTTTCTCCCCCCTCCCTGTTTCTTTCTCCCCCCCTGTTTCTTTCTCCCCCCTCCCTGTTTCTTTCTCCCCCTCCCTGTTTCTTTCTCCACCCTCCCTGTTTCTTTCCCCCCCCTCCCTGTTTCTTTCTCCCCCCTCCCTGTTTCTTTCTCCCCCCCTCCCTGTTTCTTTCTCCCCCCTCCCTGTTTCTTTCTCCCCCCTCCCTGTTTCTTTCTCCCCCCTCCCTGTTTCTTTCTCCCCCTCCCTGTTTCTTTCTCCCCCCCTCCCTGTTTCTTTCTCCCCCTCCCTGTTTCTTTCTCCCCCCTCCCTGTTTCTTTCTCCCCCCTCCCTGTTTCTTTCTCCCCCTCCCTGTTTCTTTCTCCCCCTCCCTGTTTCTTTCTCCCCCCCTCCCTCCCTGTTTCTTTATCCCCCCTCTCTCCCTGTTTCTTTATCCCCCCTCCCACCCTGTTCCTTTATCCCCCCTCCCTCCCTGTTTCTTTACCCCCTCCTCCCTCCCTGTTTCTTTATCCCCCCTCCCTCCCTCCCTGTTTCTTTACCCCCTCCCTGTTTCTTTATCCCCCTCTCCCTCTTTCTTTATCCCCCCTCCCTGTTTCTTTATCCCCCCTCCCTCCCTGTTTCTTTATCCCCCCTCCCTGTTTCTTTATCCCCCTCCAATCCCTGTTTCTTTATCCCCCCTCCCTGTTTCTTTATCCCCCCTCCCTGTTTCTTTATCCCCCCTCCCTGTTTCTTTATCCCCCCTCCAATCCCTGTTTCTTTATCCCCCCCCTCCCTTCCTGTTTCTTTATCCCCCCTCCCTCCCTCCCGGTTTCTTTATCCCCCCTCCCTCCCTGTTTCTTTATCCCCCCTCCCTGTTTCTTTATCCCCCCTCCAATCCCTGTTTCTTTATCCCCCCCCTCCCTTCCTGTTTCTTTATCCCCCCCCCCTCCCTCCCGGTTTCTTTATCCCCCCCCCCCTCCCTCCCGGTTTCTTTATCCCCCCCCCCCCCTCCCTCCCGGTTTCTTTCTTCCCCCCTCCCCTACCTATGTTGTAGCGTGGCCGAGCTCTGTACTGTCCGCGGGTACAGGGAGCTTTTGTTTCCTGTACCCGGCGGACTAACAGGAAGTGCACACTCAGTGTTCACTTCCTTTTAGTCCGGCCGGGTACAGAAGACAGATGCTCCCTGTACCGGCGGACTATACAGCGCTCGGCCACGCTACATTGACGGAGTGACAGGAGGGAGCGCTGAGCGCTTCCCTCCTGTCAGCCCCTCTCCTCTGGCTGCGCCCGGGCGGTGCGCCCTCATGGACGCACCAGCCCGGGCAAAGCTGCAGCCGCCTGAGGCTCTCTGCAGAGCGCTCGGGCGGCTGCAGCAAAAGGGGGGCCGGCGGAGCTGGGGGGGGATTTCTCCATTACCTGTCCCCCCCGCATGATTTGCTGGGGGGGATGCGTCCCCCCCATCCCCCCGGTTCCTACGCCCATGATCAGGGGCCTGTCTAGTCTTAGTAGATATCTCTGTTAAGCTAATAGTCTAGAGCCCCCTTGTGGATATTAGAAGAACTGCTGTGAACTAAATCAAACCAAACTTCAAGTCCGATCAATGGATTTGGGGTTCTAACACTTTAGGGAATAACAAGAGCCTATAGCCCTGAAACCGCCCGGTGCTATTTTTCATTTATTCAAGGTGTAATACTGCATATTACACAGGTCTATTATATGAAATATTAAAACATTTCTTCACCACTATTCTTCCACCAAAAAAAGAGAGGCTGAATGAGAAGAGACTGCGGACAGGCCAGGGAGACGTAGAAGGGCGCAGCGTTGGTTACATTATGGCCAGATATGGAGCTCTTTGTAGAGAGCAGGAAAGACACCAGAGGACAAAGAGCGATAATATTACAGTGAGAGACAAGGTGTGAGGGCATGGACTGGAGCCTGATGGCGGTGGGGCAGAAGGACAGAGGACGACACGGTGGGTTTGAGAAAATATAAACTTTCTGTCTTTGGTCCTAAAGTGGCCGATTAAACACATCATATGAATGCTACACAGGTTATTGCTTGTGTGTCTGTGTATATGGCTACATATTCTGTTCTGCATATCTCAAGTTGGACTTTAAGAAGTCTTGTTTGGGCATAGAAACTTGAGAAATCAAACTATCCAAGCGTTCCTAGCTTGGCAGACGGCATTGTGCTCTGCAGATACGATTAACAGTAGACACTGTTTAAACCCAGATATATACCGTATACAGTTCTAAACACCGATCTATACCGTATACAGTTCTAAACACGATCTATCCCGTATACAGTTCTAAACACGATCTATCCCGTATACAGTTCTAAACACCGATCTATCCCGTATACAGTTCTAAACACGATCTATACCATATACAGTTCTAAACACCGATCTATCCCGTATACAGTTCTAAACACCGATATATCCCGTATACAGTTCTAAACACCGATCTATCCTGTATACAGTTCTAAACACAGATTACGTATACAGTTCTAAACACCGATCTATCCCGTATACATTTCTAAACACGATCTATACCATATACAGTTCTAAATACCGATCTATACTGTATACAAGTCTAAACACTATCTATACCATATACAGTTCTAAATACCGATCTATCCTGTATACAGTTCTAAACACAGATGACGTATACAGTTCTAAACACCGATCTATACCGTATACAGTTCTAAATACCGATCTATCCCGTATACAGTTCTAAATACCGATCTATATCATATACAGTTCTAAACACCGATCTATCCTGTATACAGTTCTAAACACAGATGACGTATACAGTTTTAAACACCGATCTATCCCGTATACAGTTCTAAATACCGATCTATCCCGTATACAGTTCTAAACACGATCTATCCCGTATACAGTTCTAAATACCGATCTATACCATATACAGTTCTAAACACGATCTATACCAAATACAGTTCTAAATACCGATCTATACTGTATACAAGTCTAAACACGATCTATCCCGTATACAGTTCTAAATACCGATCTATACCAAATACAGTTCTAAATACCGATCTATACTGTATACAAGTCTAAACACGATCTATCCCATATACAGTTCTAAACACCGATCTATCCCGTATACAGTTCTAAACACGATCTATCCCGTATACAGTTCTAAATACCGATCTATACCATATACAGTTCTAAACACGATCTATACCAAATACAGTTCTAAATACCGATCTATCCCGTATACAGTTCTAAATACCGATCTATCCTGTATACAGTTCTAAACACCGATCTATCCCGTATACAGTTCTAAATACCGATCTATCCTGTATACAGTTCTAAACACCGATCTATCCCGTATACAGTTCTAAATACCGATCTATCCTGTATACAGTTCTAAACACCAATCTATACCATATACAGTTCTAAACACAATCTTTACTGTATACAGTTCTAAACACCGATCTATATCATATACAGTTCTAAACACGATCTATCCCGTATACAGTTCTAAACACGATCTATCCCGTATACAGTTCTAAACACCAATCTATCCCGTATACAGTTCTAAACACCGATCTATCCCGTATACAGTTCTAAACACCGATCTTTACTGTATACAGTTCTAAACACGATCTATCCCATATACAGTTCTAAATACCGATCTATACCATATACAGTTCTAAATACCGATCTATCCTGTATACAGTTATAAACACAGATGACGTTTACAGTTCTAAACACCGATCTATACCGTATACAGTTCTAAACACCGATCTATACCGTATACAGTTCTAAATACCGATCTATACCATATACAGTTCTAAATACCGATCTATCCTGTATACAGTTCTAAACACAGATGACGTATAGAGTTCTAAACACCGATCTATCCCGTATACAGTTCTAAACACCGATCTATACCGTATACAGTTCTAAATACCGATCTATCCCGTATACAGTTCTAAACACGATCTATCCCGTATACAGCTATAAATACCGATCTATACCATATACAGTTCTAAATACCGATCTATACTGTATACAAGTCTAAACACGATCTATACCATATACAGTTCTAAATACCGATCTATCCCGTATACAGTTCTAAACACGATCTATCCCGTATACAGTTCTAAATACCGATCTATCCTGTATACAGTTCTAAACACGATCTATACCATATACAGTTCTAAACACGATCTATACCATATACAGTTCTAAACACGATCTATCCCGTATACAGTTTTAAACATCGATCTATACCGTATACAGTTCTAAACACGATCTATACCGTATACAGTTCTACACACCGATCTATACCGTATACAGTTCTAAACACGATCTATCCCGTATACAGTTCTAAATACCGATCTATACCATATACAGTTCTACACACCGATCTATACCGTATACAGTTCTAAACACGATCTATACCATATACAGTTCTAAACACCGATCTATACCGTATACAGTTCTACACACCGATCTATACCGTATACAGTTCTAAACACGATCTATACCATATACAGTTCTAAACACCGATCTATACCGTATACAGTTCTAAACACCGATCTATACCGTATACAGTTCTAAATACCAATATATCCCGTATACAGTTCTAAACACCGATCTATATCATATACAGTTCTAAACACGATCTATCCCGTATACAGTTCTAAACACCGATCTATACCGTATACAGTTCTAAATACTGATCTATCCCGTATACAGTTCTAAACACCGATCTATCCCGTATACAGTTCTAAACACCGATCTATACCATATACAGTTCTAAATACCGATCTATCCTGTATACAGTTCTAAACACAGATGACGTATACAGTTCTAAACACTGATCTATACCGTATACAGTTCTAAACACCGATCTATCCTGTATACAGTTCTAAACACCGATCTATACCGTATACAGTTCTAAACACCCATATATACCGTATACAGTTCTAAACACCCATATATACCGTATACAGTTCTAAACACCGAGATATATTGTACACCGTTTTAAAACCCAGATATAAACTGTGACGAAGTGAACCTTGTCACGTGTGCTTGGAAGGGCCTGCTGGCCAATCTTTTGCCAAAAGACTACGGGCCAAGTCAACAACTGGCGGCTAGCTCCCTGGTGGCCGTTCGCATTGACCAAAATCGCAAATAGACTTCAGGGGGACTAAGCCGCGAATGCCCTGGAACTATTTTCGGCATGAAGACTTTGCAGTTTCCGGTCGGTCCCCTAGCGGCACTTAGCCGCGATTCTATGGAACTATTTTCGTCATGAAGAGTTTGCGGTTCCTGGTCGGTTGGCCGCAATTCTATGGAACCGTTTTGGGCATGGGACCACGCGTGCGGTCGGTAATAACTACGACTTCCAGGAAATTCCTGAACCCCTGAACTGATCTGGTTGATTTTTGGATATATTTGTCACCCAGATCAGGGCTATCAGGGGATGTAACCTTTGTGGGGATTTTTTGTGTTTTAAGGTATCTTTGGGGTTTTGTAAAAATTTGTGTTTTTTGTGTTTGGAGCTAATTGAGTTTAGTATAGTGCATGACTCAATTACCGTATCTCTTAAGTAGAGGGGAAGGCTTATTGTATTGTATATGGGAGTGTCATGCATTTAATCACTGTTCTTATGGGTCTGAGTCTTTGTGTTGGAGTCCCGAACAAGGTCCATGTGGGAGTACCCCTTGCATAGAGACTGTCATAAAAGGCCAGTGTGGCACCATTAAAACTCTGTCCTGCTTTACCCTCAACATAGAGCCTCGCCTTGTGTTTGTAGGGACCTGCTATACAATCTATATCACTAGCTTATATAAGAGCTTTACAGCTATATCACCCACTGGAAGCTGGATCCTCGTCCTGGGTCCAGGGTGGGTAGAGGATGGCAAGACCCCAGCCAAGCTATGGCGGCTAAGGGGCTACAGTGCTCATGGTGTCTGGTGGAGTGCTTGGAGTCCTCGGTGAGCACTAGGAGCATCAATTGACGGAGATACCTGGTCCGTCACATATACCATATAAAGTTTTAAACCCAGATGTATACCGTATAGTTATAAACACAGATACAGTATACTGTATACCGTTTTAAATACATATATAACTATTAAAACATTGTGATCTACAGTATTTCAACACAGAATAACTCCATTTTCAGCCCTTGCTGTGCATTGTGTTCCCATACACACTGGTCAGTAATATTTAAGCTAAATATCACCCCGTCCTCTAAGAATTATATACAAATAAAGGTGACCAGTTAGTGATATGACATTTCCATTCCGTAACATCTGAATTTGGCTGCTGTCCATTCATATCATACGGCTCAGACTAGTTATCTGCTGAGCGCTAGGGGATCAAAGAATCGGCCAGAAGCGTTTTATAAACATGAGACAAAATTAACACTGAACCAGTAACGAAAAGATCAGGATATCAGATAGTATTATACCAGCAAAGAACGCAACATGGGCTCTCTGCTGCCATGGGGATTTATCCACTAAACCGTGAATTTCAGGGAATTGAAAACAGAATTCCAAAATTTAGGCAAAAAGTGTATTTTAGGGAAGGGGCAAGTTAACTCCGCTATAGTCTGTTTTATCCTGAATGATGCCATTTGGTTTTCAATTCACTGACATTTCATGTCTAATGCGGAACCTGCTACAGAGAAGTGGCTGAGATCTGGTACGTTTTAGATGTTCTTGGTGAGAACGTCTCGCCTACTTAATCCTTTGTAGCCACATTCTATTGGTTTAATGAGGGGACACTATCGATCAGTCATAACCCAGAGTCCATTATGTCTGTACGTCTGTTCTTCTTACTTGCATTACTCAAATGGCATCAAGGGGAACACTGTAGATTCCACAAGAGTCCAGATTTGGTTTATCAAACTGCCTGAAAACAGTGTGACTCAAACCTGAGGGACAACAGCTATAGACTATTTACCATAACCACTACAGAGAGGACTAAGATCGCACAGGGCCCAATGTAGGTTATTATTTTCACAGCTCCAGGGCCCCTGTTTTACCCCTAAGTAGTTCTTCCTAGAGCCGGCAGTGAGATCACGAGCCTGCACTCCCTCAGTTTGTTGAGGTACCAGTATCCGGTACAGACAACTTTTAAAGCGCCCTTCAGTTCCCTCGGTACTTATTGATGAGCGCCACATCACTCACAGAAAAAGAGGAGGCCCCAATTTGGAAACCTGCCTAGGGCCCTGGGCAACCTTTGACTATGCAATGAGCTACAATAATAGAATGAGCTATAGTGGTTATGGTGTTTAGAATGTCCCTTTAGAAATCGACTCTACAGCATATTTTAAAAGTATCTCTAGTAAATCTGTGATATGGCTGCACTGTTTAGTTTTCAGTGCTAACATTTACAGAATTTTAATGTAAGCAAATTAATTAAAATAGCAATTTAACGGAGTACAAAACGTTGTGAATTTCTGAAGGGCTGTTGTCTGGGATTGTGTGGTTCTATGGGGATTGTAGTTGATCAGAGACTGGTTGGCTGGTGATGATGTGACTGCCAGGCTTGGGGTGGAAGCATTGTACCCCAACAGAAGAACCTGAAATATCGGTCTTGTTGCTTTTCATTAGAAATGGTTTCCACTAGCAGACCCTGACACCAGGCTGCACTGGGTGGCAATGATACACAGGAATACGATTGCCCAACGCTTGCTGTTAGGAACTGAAGTAAGACAAGTATTAGACACACATTGTGCTTACGTACATGTTACGCAATAGCACATTTGAATTCCACACACGGGAGCAGTTAATCCAGGAGACACATGGTCAGGGCAGGTTCCATCACCATGGATAGTGAGATCCTTCCAGCCAGCAGCTCCTACTGACACTCTGAGCCGCTTTCTTTGTCCGGATTAATAGGGAACAATGTATGGCTGCTATCCTGTCAGTGTGGCACCCTCCTGGCACACTAAGAGAGGCTGGCTTGGCATGGACGCCTGGCTAGTTCACATTGTATTTAGCCCTATCTGACCCCCTGTCAGTACATCGTTAACCCCTTTATGGGGAACAGCCTATTATCAGCTTGACAAATGTGCCAGATGGAAGCCTGCGGTGACAGGGTCCTGAAACCATTACTAGATCAGTGAACGGAGGTGGTTTTGTGCTTTTAAAGCAGGTTTCAGTTCTGATAACGTTACAAATAACACTGTAGCCCATGGAACAGCGCAGCTAAGAGGAGTGGGCCTTGACAGAGCTAGGAGGCGGGCATATGTGGAAAGGGTAGTTATGGTCAGGTGGTCACAAGGGGTGTGGCCATTAACAGGATGCCAGATATTAATAACCAGCATCTTAGATAAGGAGCCATTTTAAGTAATCACACTTACCTGTTGTTGTGGCAGGCTTTGTGTGGCTTTTCTTTGCCTCCTATGCAGGTTTGCAGCCAGATGGAGGATTAGCTGACAGGAGTCTGGGCATCAGAACAAGAGAGGGGCGTCGAGTGGCTGAGAGACTGCCTTGGTGGGGCCTTGCCGTCCGGCTCTGGGATCTCCCTGGGACAGAGGCCGGTCAGGAGGACAAGGCACCCCCTCCCTTTCAGAGGTTGAGCCTCAGCGCGGTTACAGGCTCCCGGCATCCACGGAACTGGAGGCGGCGGGCAGGAAGGCCGCAAGTGGAATGAGGTCGCGGGAGGTGTCGCAGGGCGGCCGTACGAACACGGCGTTGAGTGAGGTAGGAGTTGCAGGCTGCTGGTACGGGAACAGAATCTGCAACTGCCGAACGTTCGGGAAGTGAACGTGGAGGTAGGGGAAGTAGCGAAAGGGTCGAAACTGCAGAACGTTCGGGAGGGGAACGTGGAGGTAGCCATACTGCCGACCGTTCGTTTGCCGAACGGGGAGGTAAGAAAACTGCCAACCGTTCGGTAGTTGAATGCGGAGGTAGCCATACTGCCGACCGTTCGGCTGCCGAACGGGGAAGCAGGAAAATCTGCTGAACGTTCGTTTTTTTGCTTCCTCTGTTGCAGGTACAGCAGGAGAGGTGACGGATGGAAACAGGAGTTCGGGCAAACGGCCAATACAGAAGGGGATCTACAAGGAAGGGAGGATCGGTACGGCAGGCTTGGCAGCAGGACCTGGAAACGCTGGAAGTGCTGTTGGCAGTGGTGGAGTTAGGACAGCGGGAGTTCATCACCCGGGTGAGTCGACCTCTGACACCATTGCCCCTCCGGTTGCCATGCCAAGGGTAGCCCCGGTGGTTGGTCCCGGTACGGGTCAGGCTGGTGACGGCAGGGGGGGGGCAGTTGGTAGGCGGGGGGCTAGAAGGGCAGCGACTGGACCGGAGGGTTATGGTGACACACGAGACGCCCTACCTAGGTCTTCTTCTCCTCCTTACTGATCACTGGAGCATCCTTCCATGGGCCATGAGCGGGCCCAGGACACAGGGACCGGATGGTTGGCAAGAACTCCTGGGTCCTTGGACGGCGGAATCTCGACGGATCCCCCCACGCTCTCGACCAAAGGAGCGACTGGTGAATCTGCTAATACAGATAAGTCTGGCAATTTTACAGGGTTTGCGGTCATTTTTAGATAGTTGGGGCTCTGGGCAGGATCAGCCAGGGTTTTTTGGGGGGCGTGTCTGGGAACCAAGCCCGGGGGTTTAGGGGTTTAAGTTAGCGCAGTCAGAAGCAGGAAAGTTGGTAGTCACGGCTGGGGCATCAACATCGATGTGTACGGAGGGCGGAAATGAACGCGCCGAACTGGCGGGTAGCAACCTGATGCTGCACGGCAGGATGTGCACATATCCTTCGCAGGGCCGCTTGATTGCCAATTAAAACATTGGACTTGAAGGGAAGGCTTTGGAAGGGTGAGTTCCTTGAAATGTTGTGCTTCTCCCATTGGGGAAGTGCATTTGATTTGAAGGACAAGGACGCTAACAAGGAGGGGGAGAAAAAAAGTATAGGATGATCCTGAAGTCCTTTGGCAATTGGTTGCGAGCGTTCTGCATTTGGGCCGGTGTAATTGGCAAGAAGTGTCCGGAGAAGTGCTCACAGCTCTTTTGTTATTTAGACGGCAATTGGGAGGCTGCGGGAGGGTTTCCCACACGGTTTTGTTCCCCCCTTTTTCTGGATCGCCATCCGGAATGTCAGTTGCATAAATAGAAATCGGTGGCGGAATTTCCAGAGGTAGTGCGAGTAAAACTTGCTAAGGAGGTCCAAATGGGTAGGTTGGCGGGACTCCCCTTCACCGTCCCGCAATTGGTGGGTCTTCGGGTGTTCCCCCTTTGGGGGTAGTGCCGAAGAAGGAGCCGGGAAAGTTCCGGCTCATACATCACCTTCGTACCTAAAAGGGTCGTCAGTCAACGACGACAGTGACGAGGGTTTATGCTCGGTGTCTTCTACATCATTCGACCCGGCTGTCGAGTTGGTTTGGCACGCAGGGCAGGGGGCGGTAGTGGCAAAAACTGATGGGGAATCGGCTGTCTGTCTGTTACCTTTTGGGTTGTTGGGTTGACGGGGAGCTCTTCATTGACCTTTGTTTGCCCATGGGATGTTCCATCTCATGTATGTATTTTGAGAAGTTTAGTACTTTCTTGGTAGGGATAGTGAAGGTGGAGTCGGGTAGCAAGTTTATAGTTCATTATCTGGATGACTTCCTCCGTGTCGGTCCCGCCGGTTCGGATGATTGCCGTTTACGGTTGCGAACTCTGGAATGGGTCGCCCAAGTGTTTGGATTCCCTTTGGCGGCTGACAAAACAGTGGGACTTACCCTTATGTCTCAGTTTCTTGGGTTTGGAAATAGATTGGATTGCAGGGGAATGTCAATTGCCGGTAGACAAATTGGTGGCATTACGTCAGGCTGTCCGGGAGGCTGGGGCAGCACGTAAGGTGACGTCGATATCGATGCAATCATCGCTCGGGCGTTAGAACTTTGCTTGTAGCATTGTGCCAGTGGGGCGGGTTTTTAAATAGGTTGTTAGCAAAGGCGACATGTGGGGTTAGTTCCTCTCATCATTTATTTGGGTTACGATCCCGATGTGGGAGGATTTGGCAGTGCGGGATGTGTTCCTTAGGGACTTTCTTGGCAGAGTCTATTCCGGGAGCCCACGGGTCAAGCTAAGGAATTGGAACTTTTTACAGACGCCTCGGGGTGTGTGGGGTTTGGAGCGTTTTTTGCGGGATAATTGGGTGCAGAACCGTGGCTGGAGGAGTGGAAGGCGGACGCTATAATTCGTAATCTGGAATTTTGGAATCATCTCCCTTGGTAGTTGCATTGGCACTATGGTGTCCTAGGTTACGGGATACTAAAGTGAGCTTTCTTTCAGACGACATGGCGGTCGTGTCCGCGGTTACTCATTTGTTGGCCTCGTCTACTCCGGTTATTCGCTTGTTGCGGCATTTTGGGTTGTTTTTGCATGCAATTTTAACAGAGTTTTTAGGGCACGTCATGGGCCCGGTTTCTTGAATGTTGTCACTGACGCGCCGTCTCGTTGCTGGAAGAAATTCTGTGCGGCTGCGCCGGGGGCTCAGTTGGAGGGTCTGGTCTGTCCAGACGACATGTGGCAGCTAGGGACCTCCTGTTTGGACGCCCAATCAAGGAATCGTTAGCCCCGAGTACTTGGAAGGCGTATGTTAAGGTCAGGAGGGAGTGGGAGGAGATGTGCGGATGCGCGGGTGGCCACCATTCTGCTGAGGTACGGGAGGATACACTATTGTTGTATTTGCGCAGGTTGTTTGCTGCTGGGGCCTCTCATCTCATGGTGGCTAGGCACATGGCTGCCTTGGCGTTTCTGTTTAAGTTGAGTGGCAGGCAGGACATTAATAAGAGTTTCCTTATCCGCCAAGCTGTCGGAGGACGCCTGATCCCAGGAGGCCGGTGTCGATTCTGGGGCAGCTGGTAGGGGTGCTCCCGGGCCCCTGTTACTCTCCCATGAAGTACTTTTAATCTCGCTTGCGTTTGCTTTAGCGTTCTTCTTCTTTGGGGCGTTCCGGGTAAGTGATTTAGTGAGTGGTTGTCGAGCGGGTAGTGGAAGAATCCAGGTGGAGGATGTTGACGTGCGGCAGGATCACATTTGTCGCGAGTTTGAGGCGCTCAAAAAAAAATAAAAAAAATAAAAATAACAATGTTTTACTTGGGGTGCTTGGTCACACTTTATGAGTTTCCGGGGTCGTCAGTGTGTCCGGTTGCCTGTGCAACTGCATATGTGTGTGCCCGCCCAAGGGGGATGGGCTCCCTTCTAACTCATGAGGATGGGTCGTCATTATCGGAGTACCAGTTTTCAGGGTTTTCAGTAGGGGTTGGGTCCTCGGCAGTTTGGTACACATTCGCTCAGAATTGGGGCTGCTGCAGAAGCAGCCAGGTTGGGCCTTGGTGACGAGTTGGTTAAGCGGATTGGACGGTGGGAGTCCGTCAGGTTCCAGTCATATGTAAGGTTAGACTGTATAAAAATAAATAAATAAATAAATAAATAAATAAGATGAAATGAAAAAACAATGTTGCAATTAAATGGTACAGTTACGCTTACGGGTTGTGGTTACATGTGGTTAACCTGTTTCTTTTCCTCCGTAGGTTGGGTCGCCTGGTTGGTGGGCAACTCATTCATCCATTGGGCGCACAGGAGAGCTGCAGTTCGACCCCAAGGAGAAGTTATTGTGATTTGGCTATAGGGATTTTTGTTGGACGGAAGTCTGCTTGGAACTTTGGAGGCATTTAGGTGCAGGGCAGTTACGAGATTTTCTGCTGCTTTATGCAGGTGGTAATAATTTTGGGGGGGTACCCCAGAGGGAGCTAGTGCACCATAGGTAACAGGATTTAGACGTATTGAGGGCTCGGGTGCAATCTTGATTTGGTCGTAATGGGTGCCCCGGTTCCTTGGGCGTCACGCTAGGGATCTGATGGCAGTGTCTGGGAGCAGGGGACAAGTTAATAAGCGGTTGTCCATTTTCGTGAGACGTTTAGGGGGAGTGGTTGTGAGACATATAGATCTGGAAGCGAGGCTCCATGGTTATTATAGGTATGATGGGGTGCACCTTTCCAATGTCGGTAATGAGTTTCTTAACTTAGGTTCAAGAAGGCCTGCAGCGTGCTTTGTTTCTGCCGGGGGGGGGGGGGGGGGGGGGTTGGTTAACAATGTTTACATGGTTGAATTTGGTATTTGGTAGGTTGGAGCCCGTAGGTGGTTCTCAACCTGGTGGTGTAGGGGGTGTCTCGGTATGCCCCTGCAAGCAAAATTGGTAGGTTGGAACCCGTAGGTGGTTCTCAGCCTGGTGGGGTAGGGGTGTCTCGGTATACCCCTACTATGAAAATCAATTGGTATGAGGCATTTTGTGGCCATGTTGGTTATGTCAAATATGTATGGTTATGTGTTATTGTATTATATGTTAGGGGTCATTGCCGGTGGGTCTAGTACTGTTAATAATAGGGGGAAAGTACAGATTATGTGATCTTGGGAATGTTTGGCAATGACCCAAATTATTATTTATATATTTATTATATTTAATAAAGCCGTGGCAAAGTTTTCTCCGTATTGCATCCAGAGAGAGAGCATATTGACCTTGGCATAACATGTACGCCTGTACGTAATGAAGTATTTATTTATCAAATATTTTACCAGGATGGATACATTGAGATTTCTCTCGTTTTCAAGTATGTCCTGGGTGGAGGCATTCATTGTGGGCAGGGCCGGATTAACATAGGGGTACTGTTATCACACCTCCCAAGTGTCCTTACGTAGGAGTCCCTATTTTTGGCCCAAATCCTTCTCCCCTCTTTTCTAGGAGCTCCATATTATTGGGGTGTCTGAGTGTATAACAGAGCTCCACAGCAATAATACTCCCAGTAATGTGTCTGAGTGTATAACAGAGCCCCACAGTAATAATACTCCCAGTAATGTGTCTGAGTGTATAACAGAGCTCCACAGCAATAATACTCTCAGTAATGTGGCTGAGTGTATAACAGAGCTCCACAGCAATAATACTCCCAGTAATGTGTCTGAGTGTATAACAGAGCCCCACAGTAATAATACTCCCAGTAATGTGTCTGAGTGTATAACAGAGCTCCACAGCAATAATACTCCCAGTAATGTGTCTGAGTGTATCACAGAGCTCCACAGCAATAATACTCCCAGTAATGTGTCTGAGTGTATAACAGAGCCCCACAGCAATAATACTGCCAGTAATGTGTCTGGGTGTATAACAGAGCTCCACATCAATAATACTCCCAGTGATGTGTCTGAGTGTATAACAGAGCTCCACAGCAATAATATTCTCAGTAATGTGGCTGAGTGTATAACAGAACTCCACAGCAATAATACTCCCAGTAATGTGTCTCAGTGTATAACAGAGCTCCCCGGCAATAATACTCCCAGTAATGTGTTAGAGTGTATAACAGAGCCCCACAGCAATAATACTCCCAGTAATGTGTCTGAGTGTATAACAGAACCCCACAGTAATAATACTCCCAGTAATGTGTCTGAGTGTATAACAGAGCCCCACAGCAATAATACTCCCAGTAATGTGTCTGAGTGTATAACAGAGCTCCACAGCAATAATACTCCCATGAATGTGTCTGGTTATAACAGAGCCCCACAGCAATAATACTCCCAGTAATGTGTCTAAGTGTATAACAGAGCCCTAGAGCAATAATACTCCCAGTAATGTGGCTGAGTGTATAACAGAGCCCCACAGCAATAATACTCCCAGTAATGTGTCTGAGTGTATAACAGAGCTCCGCAGTATTAATACTCCCAATAATGTGTCTGAGCGTATAACAGAGCTCCACAGCAATAATACCCCCAGTAATGTGTCTGAGTGTGTAACAGAGCTCCACAGCAATAATACTCCCAGTAATGTGTCTGAGTGTATAACAGAGCTCACAGCAATAATACTCCCAGTATTGTGGCTGAGTGTATAACAGAGCTCCACAGCAATAATACTCCCAGTAATGTGTCTGAGTATAACAGAGCTCCACAGTATTAATACTCCCAATAATGTGTCTGAGCGTATAACAGAGCTCCACAGCAATAATACTCCCAGTAATGTGTCTGAGTGTGTAACAGAGCTCCACAGCAATAATACTCCCAGTAATGTGTCTGAGTGTATAACAGAGCTCACAGCAATAATACTCCCAGTAATGTGTCTGAGTGTATAACAGAACCCCACAGTAATAATACTCCCAGTAATGTGTCTGAGTGTATAACAGAGCCCCACAGCAATAATACTGCCAGTAATGTGTCTGGGTGTATAACAGAGCTCCACATCAATAATACTCCCAGTGATGTGTCTGAGTGTATAACAGAGCTCCACAGCAATAATATTCTCAGTAATGTGGCTGAGTGTATAACAGAACTCCACAGCAATAATACTCCCAGTAATGTGTTAGAGTGTATAACAGAGCCCCACAGCAATAATACTCCCAGTAATGTGTCTGAGTGTATAACAGAACCCCACAGTAATAATACTCCCAGTAATGTGTCTGAGTGTATAACAGAGCCCCACAGCAATAATACTCCCAGTAATGTGTCTGAGTGTATAACAGAGCTCCACAGCAATAATACTCCCATGAATGTGTCTGGTTATAACAGAGCCCCACAGCAATAATACTCCCAGTAATGTGTCTAAGTGTATAACAGAGCCCCAGAGCAATAATACTCCCAGTAATGTGGCTGAGTGTATAACAGAGCCCCACAGCAATAATACTCCCAGTAATGTGTCTGAGTGTATAACAGAGCTCCGCAGTATTAATACTCCCAATAATGTGTCTGAGCGTATAACAGAGCTCCACAGCAATAATACCCCCAGTAATGTGTCTGAGTGTGTAACAGAGCTCCACAGCAATAATACTCCCAGTAATGTGTCTGAGTGTATAACAGAGCTCACAGCAATAATACTCCCAGTATTGTGGCTGAGTGTATAACAGAGCTCCACAGCAATAATACTCCCAGTAATGTGTCTGAGTATAACAGAGCTCCACAGTATTAATACTCCCAATAATGTGTCTGAGCGTATAACAGAGCTCCACAGCAATAATACTCCCAGTAATGTGTCTGAGTGTGTAACAGAGCTCCACAGCAATAATACTCCCAGTAATGTGTCTGAGTGTATAACAGAGCTCACAGCAATAATACTCCCAGTAATGTGTCTGAGTGTATAACAGAACCCCACAGTAATAATACTCCCAGTAATGTGTCTGAGTGTATAACAGAGCCCCACCGCAATAATACTCCCAGTAATGTGTCTAAGTGTATAACAGAGCCCCACAGCAATAATACTCCCAGTAATGTGGCTGAGTGTATAACAGAGCCCCACAGCAATAATACTCCCAGTAATGTGTCTGAGTGTATAACAGAGCCCCACAGCAATAATACTCCCAGTAATGTGTCTGAGTGTATAACAGAGCCCCACGGCAATAATACTCCCAGTAATGTGTCTGAGTGCATAACAGAGCTCCAGAGCAATAATACTCCCAGTAATATGTCTGAGTGTATAACAGAGCTCCGCAGTATTAATACTCCCAATAATGTGTCTGAGCGTATAACAGAGCTCCACAGCAATAATACTCCCAGTAATGTGTCTGAGTGTGTAACAGAGCTCCACAGCAATAATACTCCCAGTAATGTGTCTGAGTGTATAACAGAGCTCACAGCAATAATACTCCCAGTAATGTGTCTTAGTGTATAACAGAGCTCCACAGCAATAATACTCCCAGTAATGTGTCTGAGTGTATAACAGAGCTCCACAGCAATCATACTACCAGTAATGTGTCTGAGTATAACAGAGCTCCACAGCAATAATACTCCCAGCGTACACTCAGTAATGTGTCTGAGTGTATAACAGAGCTCCACAGCAATAATACTCCCAGTAATGTGTCTGAGTGTATAACAGAACTCCACAGGAATAATACTCCCAGTAATCTGTCTGAGTGTATAACAGAGCTCCACAGCAATAATACTCCCAGTAATGTGTCTGAGAGTATAACAGAGCTCCACAGCAATAATACTCCCAGTAATGTGTCTGAGTGTATAACAGAACTCCACAGCAATAATACTACCAGTAATGTGTATAATAGAGCTCCACAGCAATACTCCTCACAGTAATGTGTCTGAGTGTATAACAGAGATCCACTGCAATAATACTCCCAGTAATGTGTCTCAGTGTATAACAGAGCTCCCCAGCAATAATACTCCCAGTAATGTGTCAGACGGTATAACAGAGCTCCACAGCAATAATACTCCCAGTAATGTGTCTGAGTGTATAACAGAGCTCCACAGCAATAATACTCCCAGTAATGTGTCTGCGTGTATAACAGAGCTCCACAGCAATAATACTCCCAGTAATGTGTCTGAGTGTATCACAGAGCTCCACAGCAATAATACTCCCAGTAATGTGTCTGAGTGTATAACAGAGCCCCACAGCAATAATACTGCCAGTAATGTGTCTGGGTGTATAACAGAGCTCCACATCAATAATACTCCCAGTGATGTGTCTGAGTGTATAACAGAGCTCCACAGCAATAATACTCTCAGTAATGTGGCTGAGTGTATAACAGAACTCCACAGCAATAATACTCCCAGTAATGTGTCTCAGTGTATAACAGAGCTCCCCGGCAATAATACTCCCAGTAATGTGTTAGAGTGTATAACAGAGCCCCACAGCAATAATACTCCCAGTAATGTGTCTGAGTGTATAACAGAACCCCACAGTAATAATACTCCCAGTAATGTGTCTGAGTGTATAACAGAGCCCCACAGCAATAATACTCCCAGTAATGTGTCTGAGTGTATAACAGAGCTCCACAGCAATAATACTCCCATGAATGTGTCTGGTTATAACAGAGCCCCACAGCAATAATACTCCCAGTAATGTGTCTAAGTGTATAACAGAGCCCCAGAGCAATAATACTCCCAGTAATGTGGCTGAGTGTATAACAGAGCCCCACAGCAATAATACTCCCAGTAATGTGTCTGAGTGTATAACAGAGCTCCGCAGTATTAATACTCCCAATAATGTGTCTGAGCGTATAACAGAGCTCCACAGCAATAATACCCCCAGTAATGTGTCTGAGTGTGTAAAAGAGCTCCACAGCAATAATACTCCCAGTAATGTGTCTGAGTGTATAACAGAGCTCACAGCAATAATACTCCCAGTATTGTGGCTGAGTGTATAACAGAGCTCCACAGCAATAATACTCCCAGTAATGTGTCTGAGTATAACAGAGCTCCACAGTATTAATACTCCCAATAATGTGTCTGAGCGTATAACAGAGCTCCACAGCAATAATACTCCCAGTAATGTGTCTGAGTGTGTAACAGAGCTCCACAGCAATAATACTCCCAGTAATGTGTCTGAGTGTATAATAGAGCTCACAGCAATAATACTCCCAGTAATGTGTCTGAGTGTATAACAGAACCCCACAGTAATAATACTCCCAGTAATGTGTCTGAGTGTATAACAGAACCCCACAGCAATAATACTCCCAGTAATGTGTCTGAGTGTATAACAGAGCTCCACAGCAATAATACTCCCATGAATGTGTCTGTTTATAACAGAGCCCCACAGCAATAATACTCCCAGTAATGTGTCTAAGTGTATAACAGAGCCCCACAGCAATAATACTCCCAGTAATGTGGCTGAGTGTATAACAGAGCCCCACAGCAATAATACTCCCAGTAATGTGTCTGAGTGTATAACAGAGCCCCACAGCAATAATACTCCCAGTAATGTGTCTGAGTGTATAACAGAGCCCCACGGCAATAATACTCCCAGTAATGTGTCTGAGTGCATAACAGAGCTCCAGAGCAATAATACTCCCAGTAATATGTCTGAGTGTATAACAGAGCTCCGCAGTATTAATACTCCCAATAATGTGTCTGAGCGTATAACAGAGCTCCACAGCAATAATACTCCCAGTAATGTGTCTGAGTGTGTAACAGAGCTCCACAGCAATAATACTCCCAGTAATGTGTCTGAGTGTATAACAGAGCTCACAGCAATAATACTCCCAGTAATGTGTCTTAGTGTATAACAGAGCTCCACAGCAATAATACTCCCAGTAATGTGTCTGAGTGTATAACAGAGCTCCACAGCAATCATACTACCAGTAATGTGTCTGAGTATAACAGAGCTCCACAGCAATAATACTCCCAGCGTACACTCAGTAATGTGTCTGAGTGTATAACAGAGCTCCACAGCAATAATACTCCCAGTAATGTGTCTGAGTGTAAAACAGAACTCCACAGGAATAATACTCCCAGTAATCTGTCTGAGTGTATAACAGAGCTCCACAGCAATAATACTCCCAGTAATGTGTCTGAGAGTATAACAGAGCTCCACAGCAATAATACTCCCAGTAATGTGTCTGAGTGTATAACAGAACTCCACAGCAATAATACTACCAGTAATGTGTATAATAGAGCTCCACAGCAATACTCCTCACAGTAATGTGTCTGAGTGTATAACAGAGATCCACTGCAATAATACTCCCAGTAATGTGTCTCAGTGTATAACAGAGCTCCCCAGCAATAATACTCCCAGTAATGTGTCAGACGGTATAACAGAGCTCCACAGCAATAATACTCCCAGTAATGTGTCTGAGTGTATAACAGAGCTCCGTAGCAATAATACTCCCAGTAATGTGTCTGCGTGTATAACAGAGCTCCACAGCAATAATACTCCCAGTAATGTGTCTGAATGTATAACAGAGCTCCACAGCAATAATACTCCGTTGTAATGTGTCTGAATGCATAACAGAGCTCCACAGTAATAATAGTCCCAGTAATGTGTCTGAGTGTATAACAGAGCCCCACAGCAATAATACTCCCAGTAATGTGTCTGAGTATAACAGAGCTCCACAGTATTAATACTCCCAATAATGTGTCTTAGCGTATAACAGAGCTCCACAGCAATAATACTCCCAGTAATGTGTCTGAGTGTGTAACAGAGCTCCACTGCAATAATACTCCCAGTAATGTGTCTTAGTGTACAACAAAGCTCCACAACAATAATACTACCAGCAATGTGTCTGAGTGTATAACAGAGCTCCACAGCAATAATACTCCCAGTAATGTGGCTGAGTGTATAACAGAGCTCCACAGCAATAATACTACCAGTAATGTGTCTGAGTATAACAGAGCTCCACAGCAATAATACTCCCAGTAATGTGGCTGAGTGTATAACAGAGCCCCACAGCAATAATACTCTTAGTAATGTGTCTGAGTGTATAACAGAGCTCCACAGCAATAATACTCCCAGCGTACACTCAGTAATGTGTCTGAGTGTATAACAGAGCTCCACAGCAATAATACTCCCAGCGTACACTCAGTAATGTGTCTGAGTGTATAACAGAGCTCCACAGCAATAATACTCCCAGTAATGTGTCTGTGTGTATAACAGAACTCCACAGGAATAATACTCCCAGTAATCTGCCTGAGTGTATAACAGAGCTCCACAGCAATAATACTCCCAGTAATGTGTCTGAGTGTATAACAGAGCTCCACAGCAATAATACTCCCAGTAATGTGTCTGAGTGTATAACAGAACCCCACAGTAATAATACTCCCAGTAATGTGTCTGAGTGTATAACAGAACCCCACAGCAATAATACTCCCAGTAATGTGTCTGAGTGTATAACAGAGCTCCACAGCAATAATACTCCCATGAATGTGTCTGTTTATAACAGAGCCCCACAGCAATAATACTCCCAGTAATGTGTCTAAGTGTATAACAGAGCCCCACAGCAATAATACTCCCAGTAATGTGGCTGAGTGTATAACAGAGCCCCACAGCAATAATACTCCCAGTAATGTGTCTGAGTGTATAACAGAGCCCCACAGCAATAATACTCCCAGTAATGTGTCTGAGTGTATAACAGAGCCCCACGGCAATAATACTCCCAGTAATGTGTCTGAGTGCATAACAGAGCTCCAGAGCAATAATACTCCCAGTAATATGTCTGAGTGTATAACAGAGCTCCGCAGTATTAATACTCCCAATAATGTGTCTGAGCGTATAACAGAGCTCCACAGCAATAATACTCCCAGTAATGTGTCTGAGTGTGTAACAGAGCTCCACAGCAATAATACTCCCAGTAATGTGTCTGAGTGTATAACAGAGCTCACAGCAATAATACTCCCAGTAATGTGTCTTAGTGTATAACAGAGCTCCACAGCAATAATACTCCCAGTAATGTGTCTGAGTGTATAACAGAGCTCCACAGCAATCATACTACCAGTAATGTGTCTGAGTATAACAGAGCTCCACAGCAATAATACTCCCAGCGTACACTCAGTAATGTGTCTGAGTGTATAACAGAGCTCCACAGCAATAATACTCCCAGTAATGTGTCTGAGTGTAAAACAGAACTCCACAGGAATAATACTCCCAGTAATCTGTCTGAGTGTATAACAGAGCTCCACAGCAATAATACTCCCAGTAATGTGTCTGAGAGTATAACAGAGCTCCACAGCAATAATACTCCCAGTAATGTGTCTGAGTGTATAACAGAACTCCACAGCAATAATACTACCAGTAATGTGTATAATAGAGCTCCACAGCAATACTCCTCACAGTAATGTGTCTGAGTGTATAACAGAGATCCACTGCAATAATACTCCCAGTAATGTGTCTCAGTGTATAACAGAGCTCCCCAGCAATAATACTCCCAGTAATGTGTCAGACGGTATAACAGAGCTCCACAGCAATAATACTCCCAGTAATGTGTCTGAGTGTATAACAGAGCTCCGTAGCAATAATACTCCCAGTAATGTGTCTGCGTGTATAACAGAGCTCCACAGCAATAATACTCCCAGTAATGTGTCTGAATGTATAACAGAGCTCCACAGCAATAATACTCCGTTGTAATGTGTCTGAATGCATAACAGAGCTCCACAGTAATAATAGTCCCAGTAATGTGTCTGAGTGTATAACAGAGCCCCACAGCAATAATACTCCCAGTAATGTGTCTGAGTATAACAGAGCTCCACAGTATTAATACTCCCAATAATGTGTCTTAGCGTATAACAGAGCTCCACAGCAATAATACTCCCAGTAATGTGTCTGAGTGTGTAACAGAGCTCCACTGCAATAATACTCCCAGTAATGTGTCTTAGTGTACAACAAAGCTCCACAACAATAATACTACCAGCAATGTGTCTGAGTGTATAACAGAGCTCCACAGCAATAATACTCCCAGTAATGTGGCTGAGTGTATAACAGAGCTCCACAGCAATAATACTACCAGTAATGTGTCTGAGTATAACAGAGCTCCACAGCAATAATACTCCCAGTAATGTGGCTGAGTGTATAACAGAGCCCCACAGCAATAATACTCTTAGTAATGTGTCTGAGTGTATAACAGAGCTCCACAGCAATAATACTCCCAGCGTACACTCAGTAATGTGTCTGAGTGTATAACAGAGCTCCACAGCAATAATACTCCCAGCGTACACTCAGTAATGTGTCTGAGTGTATAACAGAGCTCCACAGCAATAATACTCCCAGTAATGTGTCTGTGTGTATAACAGAACTCCACAGGAATAATACTCCCAGTAATCTGCCTGAGTGTATAACAGAGCTCCACAGCAATAATACTCCCAGTAATGTGTCTGAGTGTATAACAGAGCTCCACAGCAATAATACTCCCAGTAATGTGGCTGAGTGTATAACAGAACTCCACAGCAATAATACTACCAGTAATGTGTATAATAGAGCTCCACAGCAATACTCCTCCCAGTAATGTGTCTGAGTGTATAACAGAGCTCCACTGCAATAATACTCCCAGTAATGTGTCTTAGTGTACAACAAAGCTCCACAACAATAATACTACCAGCAATGTGTCTGAGTGTATAACAGAGCTCCACAGCAATAATACTCCCAGTAATGTGGCTGAGTGTATAACAGAGCTCCACAGCAATAATACTACCAGTAATGTGTCTGAGTATAACAGAGCTCCACAGCAATAATACTCCCAGTAATGTGGCTGAGTGTATAACAGAGCCCCACAGCAATAATACTCTTAGTAATGTGTCTGAGTGTATAACAGAGCTCCGCAGTATTAATACTCCCAATAATGTGTCTGAGCGTATAACAGAGCTCCACAGCAATAATACCCCCAGTAATGTGTCTGAGTGTGTAAAAGAGCTCCACAGCAATTATACTCCCAGTAATGTGTCTGAGTGTATAACAGAGCTCACAGCAATAATACTCCCAGTATTGTGGCTGAGTGTATAACAGAGCTCCACAGCAATAATACTCCCAGTAATGTGTCTGAGTATAACAGAGCTCCACAGTATTAATACTCCCAATAATGTGTCTGAGCGTATAACAGAGCTCCACAGCAATAATACTCCCAGTAATGTGTCTGAGTGTGTAACAGAGCTCCACAGCAATAATACTCCCAGTAATGTGTCTGAGTGTATAACAGAGCTCACAGCAATAATACTCCCAGTAATGTGTCTTAGTGTATAACAGAGCTCCACAGCAATAATACTCCCAGTAATGTGTCTGAGTGTATAACAGAGCTCCACAGCAATCATACTACCAGTAATGTGTCTGAGTATAACAGAGCTCCACAGCAATAATACTCCCAGCGTACACTCAGTAATGTGTCTGAGTGTATAACAGAGCTCCACAGCAATAATACTCCCAATAATGTGTCTGAGTGTAAAACAGAACTCCACAGGAATAATACTCCCAGTAATCTGTCTGAGTGTATAACAGAGCTCCACAGCAATAATACTCCCAGTAATGTGTCTGAGAGTATAACAGAGCTCCACAGCAATAATACTCCCAGTAATGTGTCTGAGTGTATAACAGAACCCCACAGCAATAATACTACCAGTAATGTGTATAATAGAGCTCCACAGCAATACTCCTCACAGTAATGTGTCTGAGTGTATAACAGAGATCCACTGCAATAATACTCCCAGTAATGTGTCTCAGTGTATAACAGAGCTCCCCAGCAATAATACTCCCAGTAATGTGTCAGACGGTATAACAGAGCTCCACAGCAATAATACTCCCAGTAATGTGTCTGAGTGTATAACAGAGCTCCGTAGCAATAATACTCCCAGTAATGTGTCTGCGTGTATAACAGAGCTCCACAGCAATAATACTCCCAGTAATGTGTCTGAATGTATAACAGAGCTCCACAGCAATAATACTCCGTTGTAATGTGTCTGAATGCATAACAGAGCTCCACAGTAATAATAGTCCCAGTAATGTGTCTGAGTGTATAACAGAGCCCCACAGCAATAATACTCCCAGTAATGTGTCTGAGTATAACAGAGCTCCACAGTATTAATACTCCCAATAATGTGTCTTAGCGTATAACAGAGCTCCACAGCAATAATACTCCCAGTAATGTGTCTGAGTGTGTAACAGAGCTCCACTGCAATAATACTCCCAGTAATGTGTCTTAGTGTACAACAAAGCTCCACAACAATAATACTACCAGCAATGTGTCTGAGTGTATAACAGAGCTCCACAGCAATAATACTCCCAGTAATGTGGCTGAGTGTATAACAGAGCTCCACAGCAATAATACTACCAGTAATGTGTCTGAGTATAACAGAGCTCCACAGCAATAATACTCCCAGTAATGTGGCTGAGTGTATAACAGAGCCCCACAGCAATAATACTCTTAGTAATGTGTCTGAGTGTATAACAGAGCTCCACAGCAATAATACTCCCAGCGTACACTCAGTAATGTGTCTGAGTGTATAACAGAGCTCCACAGCAATAATACTCCCAGCGTACACTCAGTAATGTGTCTGAGTGTATAACAGAGCTCCACAGCAATAATACTCCCAGTAATGTGTCTGTGTGTATAACAGAACTCCACAGGAATAATACTCCCAGTAATCTGCCTGAGTGTATAACAGAGCTCCACAGCAATAATACTCCCAGTAATGTGTCTGAGTGTATAACAGAGCTCCACAGCAATAATACTCCCAGTAATGTGGCTGAGTGTATAACAGAACTCCACAGCAATAATACTACCAGTAATGTGTATAATAGAGCTCCACAGCAATACTCCTCCCAGTAATGTGTCTGAGTGTATAACAGAGCTCCACTGCAATAATACTCCCAGTAATGTGTCTTAGTGTACAACAAAGCTCCACAACAATAATACTACCAGCAATGTGTCTGAGTGTATAACAGAGCTCCACAGCAATAATACTCCCAGTAATGTGGCTGAGTGTATAACAGAGCTCCACAGCAATAATACTACCAGTAATGTGTCTGAGTATAACAGAGCTCCACAGCAATAATACTCCCAGTAATGTGGCTGAGTGTATAACAGAGCCCCACAGCAATAATACTCTTAGTAATGTGTCTGAGTGTATAACAGAGCTCCACAGCAATAATACTCCCAGCGTACACTCAGTAATGTGTCTGAGTGTATAACAGAGCTCCACAGCAATAATACTCCCAGCGTACACTCAGTAATGTGTCTGAGTGTATAACAGAGCTCCACAGGAATAATACTCCCAGTAATCTGTCTGAGTGTATAACAGAGCTCCACAGCAATAATACTCCCAGTAATGTGTCTGAGAGTATAACAGAGCTCCACAGCAATAATACTCCCAGTAATGTGTCTGAGTGTATAACAGAACTCCACAGCAATAATACTACCAGTAATGTGTATAATAGAGCTCCACAGCAATACTCCTCACAGTAATGTGTCTGAGTGTATAACAGAGATCCACTGCAATAATACTCCCAGTAATGTGTCTCAGTGTATAACAGAGCTCCCCAGCAATAATACTCCCAGTAATGTGTCAGACGGTATAACAGAGCTCCACAGCAATAATACTCCCAGTAATGTGTCTGAGTGTAAAACAGAGCTCCACAGCAATAATACTCCCAGTAATGTGTCTGCGTGTATAACAGAGCTCCACAGCAATAATACTCCCAGTAATGTGTCTGAGTGTATCACAGAGCTCCACAGCAATAATACTCCCAGTAATGTGTCTGAGTGTATAACAGAGCCCCACAGCAATAATACTGCCAGTAATGTGTCTGGGTGTATAACAGAGCTCCAAATCAATAATACTCCCAGTGATGTGTCTGAGTGTATAACAGAGCTCCACAGCAATAATACTCTCAGTAATGTGGCTGAGTGTATAACAGAACTCCACAGCAATAATACTCCCAGTAATGTGTCTCAGTGTATAACAGAGCTCCCCGGCAATAATACTCCCAGTAATGTGTTAGAGTGTATAACAGAGCCCCACAGCAATAATACTCCCAGTAATGTGTCTGAGTGTATAACAGAACCCCACAGTAATAATACTCCCAGTAATGTGTCTGAGTGTATAACAGAGCCCCACAGCAATAATACTCCCAGTAATGTGTCTGAGTGTATAACAGAGCTCCACAGCAATAATACTCCCATGAATGTGTCTGGTTATAACAGAGCCCCACAGCAATAATACTCCCAGTAATGTGTCTAAGTGTATAACAGAGCCCCAGAGCAATAATACTCCCAGTAATGTGGCTGAGTGTATAACAGAGCCCCACAGCAATAATACTCCCAGTAATGTGTCTGAGTGTATAACAGAGCTCCGCAGTATTAATACTCCCAATAATGTGTCTGAGCGTATAACAGAGCTCCACAGCAATAATACCCCCAGTAATGTGTCTGAGTGTGTAAAAGAGCTCCACAGCAATTATACTCCCAGTAATGTGTCTGAGTGTATAACAGAGCTCACAGCAATAATACTCCCAGTATTGTGGCTGAGTGTATAACAGAGCTCCACAGCAATAATACTCCCAGTAATGTGTCTGAGTATAACAGAGCTCCACAGTATTAATACTCCCAATAATGTGTCTGAGCGTATAACAGAGCTCCACAGCAATAATACTCCCAGTAATGTGTCTGAGTGTGTAACAGAGCTCCACAGCAATAATACTCCCAGTAATGTGTCTGAGTGTATAATAGAGCTCACAGCAATAATACTCCCAGTAATGTGTCTGAGTGTATAACAGAACCCCACAGTAATAATACTCCCAGTAATGTGTCTGAGTGTATAACAGAGCCCCACAGCAATAATACTCCCAGTAATGTGTCTGAGTGTATAACAGAGCTCCACAGCAATAATACTCCCATGAATGTGTCTGTTTATAACAGAGCCCCACAGCAATAATACTCCCAGTAATGTGTCTAAGTGTATAACAGAGCCCCACAGCAATAATACTCCCAGTAATGTGGCTGAGTGTATAACAGAGCCCCACAGCAATAATACTCCCAGTAATGTGTCTGAGTGTATCACAGAGCCCCACAGCAATAATACTCCCAGTAATGTGTCTGAGTGTATAACAGAGCCCCACGGCAATAATACTCCCAGTAATGTGTCTGAGTGCATAACAGAGCTCCAGAGCAATAATACTCCCAGTAATATGTCTGAGTGTATAACAGAGCTCCGCAGTATTAATACTCCCAATAATGTGTCTGAGCGTATAACAGAGCTCCACAGCAATAATACTCCCAGTAATGTGTCTGAGTGTGTAACAGAGCTCCACAGCAATAATACTCCCAGTAATGTGTCTGAGTGTATAACAGAGCTCACAGCAATAATACTCCCAGTAATGTGTCTTAGTGTATAACAGAGCTCCACAGCAATAATACTCCCAGTAATGTGTCTGAGTGTATAACAGAACTCCACAGCAATCATACTACCAGTAATGTGTCTGAGTATAACAGAGCTCCACAGCAATAATACTCCCAGCGTACACTCAGTAATGTGTCTGAGTGTATAACAGAGCTCCACAGCAATAATACTCCCAGTAATGTGTCTGAGTGTAAAACAGAACTCCACAGGAATAATACTCCCAGTAATCTGTCTGAGTGTATAACAGAGCTCCACAGCAATAATACTCCCAGTAATGTGTCTGAGAGTATAACAGAGCTCCACAGCAATAATACTCCCAGTAATGTGTCTGAGTGTATAACAGAACTCCACAGCAATAATACTACCAGTAATGTGTATAATAGAGCTCCACAGCAATACTCCTCACAGTAATGTGTCTGAGTGTATAACAGAGATCCACTGCAATAATACTCCCAGTAATGTGTCTCAGTGTATAACAGAGCTCCCCAGCAATAATACTCCCAGTAATGTGTCAGACGGTATAACAGAGCTCCACAGCAATAATACTCCCAGTAATGTGTCTGAGTGTATAACAGAGCTCCGTAGCAATAATACTCCCAGTAATGTGTCTGCGTGTATAACAGAGCTCCACAGCAATAATACTCCCAGTAATGTGTCTGAATGTATAACAGAGCTCCACAGCAATAATACTCCGTTGTAATGTGTCTGAATGCATAACAGAGCTCCACAGTAATAATAGTCCCAGTAATGTGTCTGAGTGTATAACAGAGCCCCACAGCAATAATACTCCCAGTAATGTGTCTGAGTATAACAGAGCTCCACAGTATTAATACTCCCAATAATGTGTCTTAGCGTATAACAGAGCTCCACAGCAATAATACTCCCAGTAATGTGTCTGAGTGTGTAACAGAGCTCCACTGCAATAATACTCCCAGTAATGTGTCTTAGTGTACAACAAAGCTCCACAACAATAATACTACCAGCAATGTGTCTGAGTGTATAACAGAGCTCCACAGCAATAATACTCCCAGTAATGTGGCTGAGTGTATAACAGAGCTCCACAGCAATAATACTACCAGTAATGTGTCTGAGTATAACAGAGCTCCACAGCAATAATACTCCCAGTAATGTGGCTGAGTGTATAACAGAGCCCCACAGCAATAATACTCTTAGTAATGCGTCTGAGTGTATAACAGAGCTCCACAGCAATAATACTCCCAGCGTACACTCAGTAATGTGTCTGAGTGTATAACAGAGCTCCACAGCAATAATACTCCCAGCGTACACTCAGTAATGTGTCTGAGTGTATAACAGAGCTCCACAGCAATAATACTCCCAGTAATGTGTCTGTGTGTATAACAGAACTCCACAGGAATAATACTCCCAGTAATCTGCCTGAGTGTATAACAGAGCTCCACAGCAATAATACTCCCAGTAATGTGTCTGAGTGTATAACAGAGCTCCACAGCAATAATACTCCCAGTAATGTGGCTGAGTGTATAACAGAACTCCACAGCAATAATACTACCAGTAATGTGTATAATAGAGCTCCACAGCAATACTCCTCCCAGTAATGTGTCTGAGTGTATAACAGAGATCCACTGCAATAATACTCCCAGTAATGTGTCTGAGTGTATAACAGAGATCCACTGCAATAATACTCCCAGTAATGTGTCTCAGTGTATAACAGAGCTCCCCAGCAATAATACTCCCAGTAATGTGTCAGAGTGTATAACAGAGCTCCACAGCTATAATACTCCCAGTAATGTGTCTGAGTGTATAACAGAGCTCCACAGCAATAATACTCCCAGTAATGTGTCTGCGTGTATAACAGAGCTCCACAGCAATAATACTCCCAGTAATGTGTCTGAATGTATAACAGAACTCCACAGCAATAATACTCCCAGTAATGTGTCTGAATGTATAACAGAGCTCCACAGTAATAATATTCCCAGTAATGTGTCTGAGTGTATAACAGAGCTCCACAGCAATAACACTCCCAGTAATGTGTCTGAGTGTATAACAGAGCTCCACAGCAATAATACTCCCAGTAATGTGTCTGAGTGTATAACAGAGCTCCACATCAATAATACTCCCAGTAATGTGTCTGAGTGTACAACAGAGCCCCACAGCAATAATACTCCCAGTAATGTGTCTGAGTGTACAACAGAGCCCCACAGCAATAATGCTCCCAGTAATGTGTCTGAATGTATAACAGAGCCCCACAGCAATAATACTCCCAGTAATGTGTCTGAGTGTATAACAGAGCACGACAGCAATAATACTCCCAGTAATGTGTCTGAGTGTATAACAGAGCCCCACAGCAATAATACTCCCAGTAATGTGTCTGAGTGTATAACAGAGCTCCACAGCAATAATACTCCCAGTAATGTGTCTGAGTGTATAACAGAGCCCCACAGCAATAATACTCCCAGTAATGTGTCTGAGTGTATAACAGAGCTCCACAGCAATAATACTCCCAGTAATGTGTCTGAGTGTATAACAGAGCCCCACAGCAATAATACTCCCAGTAATGTGTCTGAGTGTATAACAGAGCTCCACAGCAATAATACTCCCAGTAATGTGTCTGAGTGTATAACAGAGCCCCACAGCAATAATACTCCCAGTAATGTGTCTGAGTGTATAACAGAGCCCCACAGCAATAATACTCCCAATAATGTGTCTGAGTGTACAACAGAGCCCCACAGCAATAATGCTCCCAGTAATGTGTCTGAATGTATAACAGAGCCCCACAGCAATAATACTCCCAGTAATGTGTCTGAGTGTATAACAGAGCTCCACAGCAATAATACTCCCAGTAATGTGTCTGAGTGTATAACAGAGCCCCACAGCAATAATACTCCCAGTAATGTGTCTGAGTGTATAACAGAGCTCCACAGCAATAATACTCCCAGTAATGTGTCTGAGTGTATAACAGAACTCCACAGCAATAATACTACCAGTAATGTGTATAATAGAGCTCCACAGCAATACTCCTCACAGTAATGTGTCTGAGTGTATAACAGAGATCCACTGCAATAATACTCCCAGTAATGTGTCTCAGTGTATAACAGAGCTCCCCAGCAATAATACTCCCAGTAATGTGTCAGACGGTATAACAGAGCTCCACAGCAATAATACTCCCAGTAATGTGTCTGAGTGTATAACAGAGCTCCGTAGCAATAATACTCCCAGTAATGTGTCTGCGTGTATAACAGAGCTCCACAGCAATAATACTCCCAGTAATGTGTCTGAATGTATAACAGAGCTCCACAGCAATAATACTCCGTTGTAATGTGTCTGAATGCATAACAGAGCTCCACAGTAATAATAGTCCCAGTAATGTGTCTGAGTGTATAACAGAGCCCCACAGCAATAATACTCCCAGTAATGTGTCTGAGTATAACAGAGCTCCACAGTATTAATACTCCCAATAATGTGTCTTAGCGTATAACAGAGCTCCACAGCAATAATACTCCCAGTAATGTGTCTGAGTGTGTAACAGAGCTCCACTGCAATAATACTCCCAGTAATGTGTCTTAGTGTACAACAAAGCTCCACAACAATAATACTACCAGCAATGTGTCTGAGTGTATAACAGAGCTCCACAGCAATAATACTCCCAGTAATGTGGCTGAGTGTATAACAGAGCTCCAACGCAATAATACTACCAGTAATGTGTCTGAGTATAACAGAGCTCCACAGCAATAATACTCCCAGTAATGTGGCTGAGTGTATAACAGAGCCCCACAGCAATAATACTCTTAGTAATGTGTCTGAGTGTATAACAGAGCTCCACAGCAATAATACTCCCAGCGTACACTCAGTAATGTGTCTGAGTGTATAACAGAGCTCCACAGCAATAATACTCCCAGCGTACACTCAGTAATGTGTCTGAGTGTATAACAGAGCTCCACAGCAATAATACTCCCAGTAATGTGTCTGTGTGTATAACAGAACTCCACAGGAATAATACTCCCAGTAATCTGCCTGAGTGTATAACAGAGCTCCACAGCAATAATACTCCCAGTAATGTGTCTGAGTGTATAACAGAGCTCCACAGCAATAATACTCCCAGTAATGTGGCTGAGTGTATAACAGAACTCCACAGCAATAATACTACCAGTAATGTGTATAATAGAGCTCCACAGCAATACTCCTCCCAGTAATGTGTCTGAGTGTATAACAGAGATCCACTGCAATAATACTCCCAGTAATGTGTCTGAGTGTATAACAGAGATCCACTGCAATAATACTCCCAGTAATGTGTCTCAGTGTATAACAGAGCTCCCCAGCAATAATACTCCCAGTAATGTGTCAGAGTGTATAACAGAGCTCCACAGCTATAATACTCCCAGTAATGTGTCTGAGTGTATAACAGAGCTCCACAGCAATAATACTCCCAGTAATGTGTCTGCGTGTATAACAGAGCTCCACAGCAATAATACTCCCAGTAATGTGTCTGAATGTATAACAGAACTCCACAGCAATAATACTCCCAGTAATGTGTCTGAATGTATAACAGAGCTCCACAGTAATAATATTCCCAGTAATGTGTCTGAGTGTATAACAGAGCTCCACAGCAATAATACTCCCAGTAATGTGTCTGAATGTATAACAGAGCTCCACAGCAATAATACTCCGTTGTAATGTGTCTGAATGCATAACAGAGCTCCACAGTAATAATAGTCCCAGTAATGTGTCTGAGTATAACAGAGCTCCACAGTATTAATACTCCCAATAATGTGTCTTAGCGTATAACAGAGCTCCACAGCAATAATACTCCCAGTAATGTGTCTGAGTGTGTAACAGAGCTCCACTGCAATAATACTCCCAGTAATGTGTCTTAGTGTACAACAAAGCTCCACAACAATAATACTACCAGCAATGTGTCTGAGTGTATAACAGAGCTCCACAGCAATAATACTCCCAGTAATGTGGCTGAGTGTATAACAGAGCTCCACAGCAATAATACTACCAGTAATGTGTCTGAGTATAACAGAGCTCCACAGCAATAATACTCCCAGTAATGTGGCTGAGTGTATAACAGAGCCCCACAGCAATAATACTCTTAGTAATGTGTCTGAGTGTATAACAGAGCTCCACAGCAATAATACTCCCAGCGTACACTCAGTAATGTGTCTGAGTGTATAACAGAGCTCCACAGCAATAATACTCCCAGCGTACACTCAGTAATGTGTCTGAGTGTATAACAGAGCTCCACAGCAATAATACTCCCAGTAATGTGTCTGTGTGTATAACAGAACTCCACAGGAATAATACTCCCAGTAATCTGCCTGAGTGTATAACAGAGCTCCACAGCAATAATACTCCCAGTAATGTGTCTGAGTGTATAACAGAGCTCCACAGCAATAATACTCCCAGTAATGTGGCTGAGTGTATAACAGAACTCCACAGCAATAATACTACCAGTAATGTGTATAATAGAGCTCCACAGCAATACTCCTCCCAGTAATGTGTCTGAGTGTATAACAGAGATCCACTGCAATAATACTCCCAGTAATGTGTCTGAGTGTATAACAGAGATCCACTGCAATAATACTCCCAGTAATGTGTCTCAGTGTATAACAGAGCTCCCCAGCAATAATACTCCCAGTAATGTGTCAGAGTGTATAACAGAGCTCCACAGCTATAATACTCCCAGTAATGTGTCTGAGTGTATAACAGAGCTCCACAGCAATAATACTCCCAGTAATGTGTCTGCGTGTATAACAGAGCTCCACAGCAATAATACTCCCAGTAATGTGTCTGAATGTATAACAGAACTCCACAGCAATAATACTCCCAGTAATGTGTCTGAATGTATAACAGAGCTCCACAGTAATAATATTCCCAGTAATGTGTCTGAGTGTATAACAGAGCTCCACAGCAATAACACTCCCAGTAATGTGTCTGAGTGTATAACAGAGCTCCACAGCAATAATACTCCCAGTAATGTGTCTGAGTGTATAACAGAGCTCCACATCAATAATACTCCCAGTAATGTGTCTGAGTGTACAACAGAGCCCCACAGCAATAATACTCCCAGTAATGTGTCTGAGTGTACAACAGAGCCCCACAGCAATAATGCTCCCAGTAATGTGTCTGAATGTATAACAGAGCCCCACAGCAATAATACTCCCAGTAATGTGTCTGAGTGTATAACAGAGCACGACAGCAATAATACTCCCAGTAATGTGTCTGAGTGTATAACAGAGCCCCACAGCAATAATACTCCCAGTAATGTGTCTGAGTGTATAACAGAGCTCCACAGCAATAATACTCCCAGTAATGTGTCTGAGTGTATAACAGAGCCCCACAGCAATAATACTCCCAGTAATGTGTCTGAGTGTATAACAGAGCTCCACAGCAATAATACTCCCAGTAATGTGTCTGAGTGTATAACAGAGCCCCACAGCAATAATACTCCCAGTAATGTGTCTGAGTGTATAACAGAGCTCCACAGCAATAATACTCCCAGTAATGTGTCTGAGTGTATAACAGAGCCCCACAGCAATAATACTCCCAGTAATGTGTCTGAGTGTATAACAGAGCCCCACAGCAATAATACTCCCAATAATGTGTCTGAGTGTACAACAGAGCCCCACAGCAATAATGCTCCCAGTAATGTGTCTGAATGTATAACAGAGCCCCACAGCAATAATACTCCCAGTAATGTGTCTGAGTGTATAACAGAGCCCCACAGCAATAATACTCCCAGTAATGTGTCTGAGTGTACAACAGAGCCCCACAGCAATAATGCTCCCAGTAATGTGTCTGAATGTATAACAGAGCCCCACAGCAATAATACTCCCAGTAATGTGTCTGAGTGTATAACAGAGCTCCACAGCAATAATACTCCCAGTAATGTGTCTGAGTGTATAACAGAGCCCCACAGCAATAATACTCCCAGTAATGTGTCTGAGTGTATAACAGAGCTCCACAGCAATAATACTCCCAGTAATGTGTCTGAGTGTATAACAGAGCCCCACAGCAATAATACTCCCAGTAATGTGTCTGAGTGTATAACAGAGCTCCACAGCAATAATACTCCCAGTAATGTGTCTGAGTGTATAACAGAGCCCCACAGTAATAATACTCCCAGTAATGTATCTGAGTTTATAACAGAACTCCACAGCAATAATACTCCCAGTAATGTGTCTGAATGTATAACAGAGCTCCACAGTAATAATACTCCCAGTAATGTGTCTGAGTGTATAAAAGAGCTCCACAGCAATAACACTCCCAGTAATGTGTCTGAGTGTATAACAGAGCTCCACAGCAATAATACTCCCAGTAATGTGTCTGAGTCTATAACAGAGCTCCACATCAATAATACTCCCAGTAATGTGTCTGAGTGTACAACAGAGCCCCACAGCAATAATACTCCCAGTAATGTGTCTGAGTGTACAACAGAGCCCCACAGCAATAATGCTCCCAGTAATGTGTCTGAATGTATAACAGAGCCCCACAGCAATAATACTCCCAGTAATGTGTCTGAGTGTATAACAGAGCTCCACAGCAATAATACTCCCAGTAATGTGTCTGAGTGTATAACAGAGCCCCACAGCAATAATACTCCCAGTAATGTGTCTGAGTGTATAACAGAGCTCCACAGCAATAATACTCCAAGTAATGTGTCTGCGTGTATAACAGAGCCCCACAGCAATAATACTCCCAGTAATGTGTCTGAGTGTATAACAGAGCTCCACAGCAATAATACTCCCAGTAATGTGTCTGAGTGTATAACAGAGCCCCACAGCGATAATACTCCCAGTAATGTGTCTGAGTGTATAACAGAGCTCCACAGCAATAATACTCCCAGTAATGTGTCTGAGTGTATAACAGAGCCCCACAGTAATAATACTCCCAGTAATGTATCTGAGTGTATAACAGAGCCCCACAGCAATAATACTCCCAGTAATGTGTCTGAATGTATAACAGAACTCCACAGCAATAATACTCCCAGTAATGTGTCTGAATGTATAACAGAGCTCCACAGTAATAATACTCCCAGTAATGTGTCTGAGTGTATAACAGAGCTCCACAGCAATAACACTCCCAGTAATGTGTCTGAGTGTATAACAGAGCTCCACAGCAATAACACTCCCAGTAATGTGTCTGAGTGTATAACAGAGCTCCACAGCAATAATACTCCCAGTAATGTGTCTGAGTCTATAACAGAGCTCCACATCAATAATACTCCCAGTAATGTGTCTGAGTGTACAACAGAGCCCCACAGCAATAATACTCCCAGTAATGTGTCTGAGTGTACAACAGAGCCCCACAGCAATAATGCTCCCAGTAATGTGTCTGAATGTATAACAGAGCCCCACAGCAATAATACTCCCAGTAATGTGTCTGAGTGTATAACAGAGCTCCACAGCAATAATACTCCCAGTAATGTGTCTGAGTGTATAACAGAGCCCCACAGAAATAATACTCCCAGTATTGTGTCTGAGTGTATAACAGAGCTCCACAGCAATAATACTCCAAGTAATGTGTCTGAGTGTATAACAGAGCCCCACAGCAATAATACTCCCAGTAATGTGTCTGAGTGTATAATAGAGCTCCACAGCAATAATACTCCCAGTAATGTGTCTGAGTGTATAACAGAGCCCCACAGCGATAATACTCCCAGTAATGTGTCTGAGTGTATAACAGAGCTCCACAGCAATAATACTCCCAGTAATGTGTCTGAGTGTATAACAGAGCCCCACAGTAATAATACTCCCAGTAATGTATCTGAGTGTATAACAGAGCCCCACAGCAATAATACTCCCAGTAATGTGTCTGAGTGTATAACAGAGCCCCACAGCGATAATACTCCCAGTAATGTGTCTGAGTGTATAACAGAGCTCCACAGTAATAATACTCCCAGTAATGTGTCTGAGTGTATAACAGAGCTCTACAGTAATAATACTCCCAGTAATGTGTCTGAGTTTATAATAGAGCCCCACAGCAATAATACTCCCAGTAATGTGTCTGAGTGTATAACAGAGCTCCACAGCAATAATACTCCCAGTAATGTGTCTGAGTGTATAACAGAGCTCCACAGCAATAATACTCCCAGTAATGTGTCTGAGTGTATAACAGAGCCCAACAGCAATAATACTCCGAGTAATGTGTCTGAGTGTATAACAGAGCTCCACAGCAATAATACTCCCAGTAATGTGTCTGAGTGTATAACAGAGCTCCACAGCAATAATACTCCCAGTAATGTGTCTGAGTGTATAACAGAGCCCCACAGCAATAATACTCCCAGTAATGTGTCTGAGTGTATAACAGAGCTCCACAGCAATAATACTCCCAGTAATGTGTCTGAGTGTATAACAGAGCTCCACAGCAATAATACTCCCAGTAATGTGTCTGAGTGTATAACAGAGCTCCACAGTAATAATACTCCCAGTAATGTATCTGAGTGTATAACAGAGCTCCACAGCAATAATACTCCCAGTAATGTGTCTGAGTGTATAACAGAGCTCCACAGCAATCATACTACCAGTAATGTGTCTGAGTGTATAACAGAGCTCCACAGTAATAATACTCCCAGTAATGTATCTGAGTGTATAACAGAGCCCCACAGCAATAATATTCCCAGTAATGTGTCTTTAAAATACAATAAATGTGTTTAGAAATCAGCCTGTGTGAATAAGATACATTGTTCTTGCTCTATATTACAATTTTGTTTTGTAAATTGCTAACAGTAAAAGGCTTTCGAACAGCGGTGTCCTCCCCTCACTCCCCTCTTTGCCATGTTGTTATGTTGGGTGGTTCCCCTGGCATGTTATGTTGAGGGAGGGTAGATTTTTGGTATTGAGTCGGTCCTCTGAATCCACAAATGAATACTTATGAATTCTTTCATTTTCCATCCATAGCACAAAGGTTGGCTATATTATTAACAACTCACCTGTCACATATTGGATTGGGGAGCACATAAGGGGATCTCAATGTCTTGTTTCTAGTTAGATTTACAAACTACTACATGGGGTAAATACTGCACATCTTTGTGACATTCGTTATAGTTTAAATCCAGGAATTTGCAAACTTTGCTGCAGTTTTACTCTAACTTATCATGTGGCGTGGCCACCCCAGCTTAGACAAACTACAAACTGATGTTTCGTGATGTCTTGGGCAATTTCCCAGTAGCACATAAACCTCCAGCAGTCCCAGGGTTAAGGGCCAGACATACGATTCACACACCACGAACACGCTTTAGAGAAGTCGGTTTGGTGGGTCGGAATATAATGCATATAAACCTGTTCCTCTCCGTCACAAACTATGGTTTCTGACAGAGGAAGTGGCGAGACTGAGAAAATACGCATCACTTTCCTCCTTCAAAGCTTCTCACAGCATGGGGCCTTAGTTTGCATGATACACGCACAAAACAACATGCAAAATGTTCACTAAAACCACCGAGTATGCTGAGTCTGTACGTCTTTAAATAATCACAGCATAAATAAATTCACATTTCTTCCAGACACAGACATACGAGGTATACTTTGATTACTCATAATGTGACCTAGTGCTCAGGGATGCCATGGCTAAACTGAGTGAACGGGGACCCCAAACCCGCCTATGGCCTGCTGGGATCGTGATCCTTCTCTGTACTGTGAGTTGTAGCTGTCCGTTTATAATTTTTTTAAAGGGACACTATAGTCACCTGAACAACTTTAGCTTAATGAAGCAGTTTTGGTGTATAGAACATGCCCCTGCAGCCTCACTGCTCAATCCTCTGCCATTTAGGAGTTAAATCCCTTTGTTTATGAACCCTAGTCACACCTCCCTGCATGTGACTTGCACAGCCTTCCATAAACACTTCCTGTAAAGAGAGCCCTATTTAGGCTTTCTTTATTGCAAGTTCTGTTTAATTAAGATTTTCTTATCCCCTGCTATGTTAATAGCTTGCTAGACCCTGCAATAGCCTCCTGTATGTGATTAAAGTTCAATTTAGAGATTGAGATACAATTATTTAAGGTAAATTACATCCGTTTGAAAGTGAAACCAGTTTTTTTTTTCATGCAGGCTCTGTCAATCATAGCCAGGGGAGGTGTGGCTAGGGCTGCATAAACAGAAACAAAGTGATTTAACTCCTAAATGACAGTAAATTGAGCAGTGAGACTGCAGGGGAATGATCTATACACTAAAACTGCTTTATTTAGCTAAAGTCATTTAGGGGACTATAGTGTTCCTTTAATATCAACCAGAATCGTCCATGAATCTTTTTTACACATTTAAAAGATTATTTCTGGAGACAGTTTGGTTATTCAGTAATATTCAGGATATTTCCAATGAAATTGTAAAGGATTACTGGTTTTGGTTATCGTAACCTTTTCTGCGCTCCCCTCCAGAACCTTAAAAACAAATAAAAGAAATGATAACATGTTACTCTGCCCTTCTTCAACTCCACGTTCTCCCCTCATCTCGATCCTCCTTGAATGATGTCACTTGCCCTCACCTTAGGGAAGACCAGGGCGGCACAGGGTCTGGTGCCAGCATGCTGATGTCAGATGCCAATTTTTCACAGAGTTTACATTTACCAGCCCAGACCTTCTGGCCTGACTGATGACGCTGGAGATGGAGTTACGCCTATCTCTGTAAGTGTTTCAAAATGCTTCACATAGAGATTCAACCACTTCAAATCACTGGAGTCATTCTTTAAAATGTTATTTTCAGTACAGAAGGAAGAATCCATTCTGGCCATCTCCTTTATACAACTCTAAAGTGGGGATTGTTGGGAACACAAAGCAATTTCAAATTTAAGGTCATAGCAAAATTGGAAAAAAACTCTAATCAGCTAATCCAACTCAATTACTTTGGCCTTAAATGTGAAACTCACTTAGGATTCTTAACAGTTCTCACTTTAGTAAATAACTGTGTAATTGTCTGAAATATTAAAGTTGTAGAATAGGAACAAGTTTATTTCTATAATATATATATATGTTCCTGGTATATGGCAAACACACTGTCTAGTAAATAAGGTTTATACAATGTGATGATACAGATCATATATATTTCCAGGGGTTAATGTACTTAAATTCCACTGTACAGAATATGTTAAATAATGGGCGATTGGAGTATTGTGCGATACATTATATTATAGCAATGGATTCTCATCACGTCCAGTTACCAAAAAACAAACTAACCATCAAACCTAACTTCTCCCTTGTCTGCTATGAAAGTAAAATACCCTAGATGCAGGCTGTAGTTTGTGAATCGGTCCAAAGTACGGGCCAGGGAAGGCAATAAAAAGATATGGTGCAGATTGCAGGTCAGGGCGGACAGTAAAAACATATGGTGCAGAGTGCAGGTCAGAGTGGGCAGTAAAAACATATGGTGCAGCATGCAGGCCAGGGCGGGCAGTAAAAAGATATGGTGCAGAGTGCAGGTCAGGGCGGGCAAAAAAAAGATATGGTGCAGAGTGCAGGTCAGGGTGGGCAATAAAAAGATATGGTGCAGATTGCAGGTCAGGGTGGGCAGTAAAAACATATGGTGCAGCATGCAGGCCAGGGCGGGCAGTAAAAAGATATGGTGCAGAGTGCAGGCCAGGGCGGGCAATGAAAAGATATGGTGCAGAGTGCAGGCCAGGGCGGGCAATAAAAAGATATGGTGCAGAGTGCAGGTCAGAGTGGGCAATAAAAAGATATGGTGCAGAGTGCAGGCCAGGATGGGCAATAAAAAGATATGGTGCAGAGTGCAGGCCAGGGCAGGCAATGAAAAGATATGGTGCAGAGTGCAGGTCAGAGTGGGCAATAAAAAGATATGGTGCAGAGTGCAGGCCAGGATGGGCAATAAAAAGATATGGTACAGAGTGCAGGCCAGGGCAGGCAATGAAAAGATATGGTGCAGAGTGCAGGTCAGGGCGGGCAATAAAAAGATATGGTGCAGCATGAAGGCCAGGATGGGCAATAAAAAGATATGGTGCAGAGTGCAGGCCAGGGTGGGCAATGAAAAGATATGGTGCAGAGTGCAGGCCAGGGCAGGCAATAAAAAGATATGGTGCAGAGTGCAGGTCAGAGTGGGCAATAAAAAGATATGGTGCAGAGTGCAGGCCAGGGTGGGCAATAAAAAGATATGGTGCAGAGTGCAGGTCAGGGCGGGCAATAAAACGATATGGTGCAGCATGCAGGCCAGGATGGGCAATAAAAAGATATGGTGCAGAGTGCAGGTCAGGGTGGGCAATAAAAAGATATGGTGCAGAGTGCAGGCCAGGGCGGGCAATAAAAAGATATGGTGCAGAGTGCAGGTCAAGGCAGGCAATAAAAATATATGGTGCAGGGTGCAGAGTGCAGGTCAGGGCGGGCAATAAAACGATATGGTGCAGCATGCAGGCCAGGATGGGCAATAAAAAGATATGGTGCAGAGTGCAGGTCAGGGTGGGCAATAAAAAGATATGGTGCAGAGTGCAGGCCAGGGCGGGCAATAAAAAGATATGGTGCAGAGTGCAGGTCAAGGCAGGCAATAAAAATATATGGTGCAGGGTGCAGAGTGCAGGTCAGGGCGGGCAATAAAACGATATGGTGCAGCATGCAGGCCAGGATGGGCAATAAAAAGATATGGTGCAGAGTGCAGGCCAGGGCGGGCAATAAAAAGATATGGTGCAGAGTGCAGGTCAGAGTGGGCAATAAAAAGATATGGTGCAGAGTGCAGGCCAGGGCGGGCAATGAAAAGATATGGTGCAGAGTGCAGGTCAGGGCGGGCAATAAAAAGATATGGTGCAGAGTGCAGGTCAGGGCGGGCAATAAAAAGATATGGTGCAGAGTGCAGGTCAAGGCGGGCAATGAAAAGATATGGTGCAGAGTGCAGGTCAGGGTGGGCAATAAAAAGATATGGTGCAGAGTGCAGGTCAGAGTGGGCAATAAAAAGATATGGTGCAGAGTGCAGGCCAGGGCGGGCAATAAAAAGATATGGTGCATAGTGCAGGTCAGAGTGGGCAATAAAAAGATATGGTGCAGAGTGCAGGCCAGGGCGGGCAATGAAAAGATATGGTGCAGAGTGCAGGTCAGGGCGGGCAATAAAAAGATATGGTGCAGAGTGCAGGTCAGGGCGGGCAATAAAAAGATATGGTGCAGAGTGCAGGTCAAGGCGGGCAATGAAAAGATATGGTGCAGAGTGCAGGTCAGGGTGGGCAATAAAAAGATATGGTGCAGAGTGCAGGTCAGAGTGGGCAATAAAAAGATATGGTGCAGAGTGCAGGCCAGGGCGGGCAATAAAAAGATATGGTGCATAGTGCAGGTCAGATTGGGCAATAAAAAGATATGGTGCAGAGTGCAGGCCAGGGCGGGCAATGAAAAGATATGGTGCAGAGTGCAGGCCAGGGCGAGCAATAAAAAGATATGGTGCAGAGTGCAGGCCAGGGCGGGCAATAAAAAGATATGGTGCAGAGTACAGGTCAGAGTGGGCAATAAAAAGATATGGTGCAGAGTGCAGGCCAGGGCGGACAATGAAAAGATATGGTGCAGAGTGCAGGTCAGAGTGGGCAATAAAAAGATATGGTGCAGAGTGCAGGCCAGGGCGGGCAATGAAAAGATATGGTGCAGAGTGCAGGTCAGGGCGGGCAATAAAAAGATATGGTGCAGAGTGCAGGTCAGGGCGGGCAATAAAAAGATATGGTGCAGAGTGCAGGTCAGGGCGGGCAATAAAAAGATATGGTGTAGAGTGCAGGTCAGGGCGGGCAATGAAAAGATATGGTGCAGATTGCAGGTCAGGGCGGGCAATAAAAAGATATGGTGCAGAGTGCAGGCCAGGCCGGGCAATGAAAAGATATGGTGTAGAGTGCAGGTCAGGGCGGGCAATAAAAAGATATGGTGCAGAGTGCAGGCCAGGGCGGGCAATGAAAAGATATGGTGCAGAGTGCAGGCCAGGGCGGGCAATGAAAAGATATGGTGCAGAGTGCAGGCCAGGGCGGGCAATGAAAAGATATGGTGCAGAGTGCAGGCCAGGGCGGGCAATGAAAAGATATGGTGCAGAGTGCAGGCCAGGGCGGGCAGTAAAAAGATATGGTGCAGAGTGCAGGCCAGGGCGGGCAATGAAAAGATATGGTGCAGAGTGCAGGCCAGGGCGGGCAATAAAAAGATATGGTGCAGAGTGCAGGTCAGAGTGGGCAATAAAAAGATATGGTGCAGAGTGCAGGCCAGGATGGGCAATAAAAAGATATGGTGCAGAGTGCAGGCCAGGGCAGGCAATGAAAAGATATGGTGCAGAGTGCAGGTCAGAGTGGGCAATAAAAAGATATGGTGCAGAGTGCAGGCCAGGATGGGCAATAAAAAGATATGGTACAGAGTGCAGGCCAGGGCAGGCAATGAAAAGATATGGTGCAGAGTGCAGGTCAGGGCGGGCAATAAAAAGATATGGTGCAGCATGAAGGCCAGGATGGGCAATAAAAAGATATGGTGCAGAGTGCAGGCCAGGGCGGGCAATGAAAAGATATGGTGCAGAGTGCAGGCCAGGGCAGGCAATAAAAAGATATGGTGCAGAGTGCAGGTCAGAGTGGGCAATAAAAAGATATGGTGCAGAGTGCAGGCCAGGGTGGGCAATAAAAAGATATGGTGCAGAGTGCAGGTCAGGGCGGGCAATAAAACGATATGGTGCAGCATGCAGGCCAGGATGGGCAATAAAAAGATATGGTGCAGAGTGCAGGTCAGGGTGGGCAATAAAAAGATATGGTGCAGAGTGCAGGCCAGGGCGGGCAATAAAAAGATATGGTGCAGAGTGCAGGTCAAGGCAGGCAATAAAAATATATGGTGCAGGGTGCAGAGTGCAGGTCAGGGCGGGCAATAAAACGATATGGTGCAGCATGCAGGCCAGGATGGGCAATAAAAAGATATGGTGCAGAGTGCAGGTCAGGGTGGGCAATAAAAAGATATGGTGCAGAGTGCAGGCCAGGGCGGGCAATAAAAAGATATGGTGCAGAGTGCAGGTCAAGGCAGGCAATAAAAATATATGGTGCAGGGTGCAGAGTGCAGGTCAGGGCGGGCAATAAAACGATATGGTGCAGCATGCAGGCCAGGATGGGCAATAAAAAGATATGGTGCAGAGTGCAGGCCAGGGCGGGCAATAAAAAGATATGGTGCAGAGTGCAGGTCAGAGTGGGCAATAAAAAGATATGGTGCAGAGTGCAGGCCAGGGCGGGCAATGAAAAGATATGGTGCAGAGTGCAGGTCAGGGCGGGCAATAAAAAGATATGGTGCAGAGTGCAGGTCAGGGCGGGCAATAAAAAGATATGGTGCAGAGTGCAGGTCAAGGCGGGCAATGAAAAGATATGGTGCAGAGTGCAGGTCAGGGTGGGCAATAAAAAGATATGGTGCAGAGTGCAGGTCAGAGTGGGCAATAAAAAGATATGGTGCAGAGTGCAGGCCAGGGCGGGCAATAAAAAGATATGGTGCATAGTGCAGGTCAGAGTGGGCAATAAAAAGATATGGTGCAGAGTGCAGGCCAGGGCGGGCAATGAAAAGATATGGTGCAGAGTGCAGGTCAGGGCGGGCAATAAAAAGATATGGTGCAGAGTGCAGGTCAGGGCGGGCAATAAAAAGATATGGTGCAGAGTGCAGGTCAAGGCGGGCAATGAAAAGATATGGTGCAGAGTGCAGGTCAGGGTGGGCAATAAAAAGATATGGTGCAGAGTGCAGGTCAGAGTGGGCAATAAAAAGATATGGTGCAGAGTGCAGGCCAGGGCGGGCAATAAAAAGATATGGTGCATAGTGCAGGTCAGATTGGGCAATAAAAAGATATGGTGCAGAGTGCAGGCCAGGGCGGGCAATGAAAAGATATGGTGCAGAGTGCAGGCCAGGGCGAGCAATAAAAAGATATGGTGCAGAGTGCAGGCCAGGGCGGGCAATAAAAAGATATGGTGCAGAGTACAGGTCAGAGTGGGCAATAAAAAGATATGGTGCAGAGTGCAGGCCAGGGCGGACAATGAAAAGATATGGTGCAGAGTGCAGGTCAGAGTGGGCAATAAAAAGATATGGTGCAGAGTGCAGGCCAGGGCGGGCAATGAAAAGATATGGTGCAGAGTGCAGGTCAGGGCGGGCAATAAAAAGATATGGTGCAGAGTGCAGGTCAGGGCGGGCAATAAAAAGATATGGTGCAGAGTGCAGGTCAGGGCGGGCAATAAAAAGATATGGTGTAGAGTGCAGGTCAGGGCGGGCAATGAAAAGATATGGTGCAGATTGCAGGTCAGGGCGGGCAATAAAAAGATATGGTGCAGAGTGCAGGCCAGGCCGGGCAATGAAAAGATATGGTGTAGAGTGCAGGTCAGGGCGGGCAATAAAAAGATATGGTGCAGAGTGCAGGCCAGGGCGGGCAATGAAAAGATATGGTGCAGAGTGCAGGCCAGGGCGGGCAATGAAAAGATATGGTGCAGAGTGCAGGCCAGGGCGGGCAATGAAAAGATATGGTGCAGAGTGCAGGCCAGGGCGGGCAATGAAAAGATATATTGCTGAGTGAACTCTGCACGATATCTTTATATTGTTTTACTGCCCACCCTGACCTGTACTCTGCACCATATCTATTTCTACTTATTCAATAAAATCTACTTATTAAATAAAAAGTGTATTGTGTTAAACTGGAAGGGGGGGGGGATGTTAAATTTACACCAAAAATGACATTAAGATCAGTTGGTTGTTTCTCTTACGACTGACATATTGATCTAATCCTCGATGAATCTGCATAATAATATATAAAAAGTGCAATGTTCTGAAATGCCAAACACGTCTTTACATGTTGACTTAAAAGCTGGCAGTAGCTGTTGTGGCATTGCTTGCCTCTTTGTAATTTCTTTCGTGCACAATAAAATAAAGAATTTAAAAAAAAGATCAGTTGGTTGTGGGGAATCGACAAGGAAATTGCATAATATAGCCCAGGAATTCAGGATAGACAAATTAGGAAATAGCAACAACTCGGCTGGTTTTTCCAAACTCAGCAACTCCCGTCAGCATTGTGCAAGCCCGCTGCCACTTTCTGCAATTGACTGTTTAGTACATAGTTACTAAAATTATTTGGCAAACATATAAAATCACAAAACCTCTTAAATAAGCGTGGAGCATTGAAGACAGAGGAGAGGGACCCAATACTTGTCTCTCTTATCACACTGTATTTACATTTTCATTGTATTTATTTTTTATCTTTAGAATTTCTGCATTTAGAAAACATTTTGGATTAGTGTTGCTCTCTTTGGCTATCACTATCCCATTTTCTAGTTTAGCCCAGCTAATCACCTTTTTACAGTTATTATTGGCTTCCTTATATCTTATACAGGAAGTAATACTACAAATTGTCTTATTTGACCATATTTTTATTATTAGAATGATACACACTTCCTTTTAAGTCAAAAAGACTGGGGTTAAACTCTGAATGGCATCATTTAAAGGCACGTTCTGGTCTTACCATTCAGAATTAAATTGTTTAAACTGTTCATCTCAATGAAGCCTTCTAGGTGCCGTGTCCCTGTCCCTTTAACCCTGCAATGTAAAACAACTGCAGTTTTTTTTTTTTAAATAAACTGTTTACATTGAAGAGTTAAATCATACTGACAGCCACTAGAGGTACTTGCACTGTAGTGACTGAGTAAATACATAATATACATTGGATACAAAGCTTTCCTGTGGGGAAGCTTAATGGCATGCGCCAATCGCCGCACACCAGGTACCCGATGCTTTTCTGTAGCGAGCATTAGATTGGACGTCGCAGAGGTGAGGAATCTGGTAAATAAATGATTTATTTTTATTACAAATGGACACACAACAAGGGACGGGGAATACATGTTTGTAGAAGGTAAGACAGCACCAGGGGGACTCCAGGCATTATAACCCCCATTATTTAGCTGAAACGGCAACGGTGCCCGTGAGTGTTCCTGAAAGCTGACAGGCAAGCTGTGACTATAGTGAACAGAATAGATTTTAAAATTCGGAGAAGTTTGGCCGAAATTTGCCATTCTGATTTCAATTATTCTATTCTTAGTAAATGAACCCTATCACATTTATACCATGTTTACTGAATGTACTAACCTGTCTCTTGATCTTGGTATCATTACAGATAACATGTTTACTTACTAGTCACAGTGCAAAGAGATGTGTGGGAAATTGGCAGAACTTGGGCCAGAATATCACGTTACAAAGAAATACTAAATATTATCGCTTGTAGCCTCAGTTTTGCCAGTTAGTTGTAAACAATCCCTAAAAATGCATTAGTAGCCAAGCAATGATGCTATTCACGTCAAACAGGATGGCACAGGACAATCTCAATGGTGGACATTCTTACATTTGACACCAAAACTAAATAGAGGAGATTTATCCACTTTCAGACCTTTGAAAAACTTGCCTGTCCATAACACTTAGAGACATTTCCTCCCGACTTAATAAACTACGAGATTCATTAAAGACAGGAGCCCTCTGGGGGCCTTGTTGTAGCACACTCCGGCACTGAAAGTGTTCAATAAAACAGCATTAGATTGCTCAATGTTTCCTAACTATGTAAAATGGTGAAACTGCAGATACTTCCCTATACTGGTAAGAGATCTGAATATGCAAAATAAAAACAAACAAATCACATTAAGATAAAATGAAAGCAGAACTTCAGTGCAAATATAATATAATATATATTTAAGGCAGGGCCTGTAGTTGTGGGAGGGGCTTGGGTCCTATTTAAAAGGGCCTCCAATCCTCTCTCAAGTACCGTTTGTAGCGGGCCTGCCGACAACCCGACCGGTTGTCCTTGCTCAGCCACATCAGCTATAACACAGAGAGCCCATTTCCCACCCAGTAACCAGACGACACACAGTTCCAGGGGTACAACAACAGCTTTATTGGCCACACTCGACTTTATACCTTCCCCATGCAAGGGGTGGATCACACACAATGACAATGTCTCCTCCCGGGGTTCCCATAATGGAACCGGAACCCCAATCCCTTTGTCCCATGTTCCCGCCACTCCATGCCCCCTCCCAGGGTCCTTGCCCTCCCAGGGACCTGTGCGTGTGACAGGAACTCCAGTCCCTTTGTCCCCAGTTCCCGCCACCCGCAGGGTTTCCCACCTCCCGGGACAGGGGGTCTTTATCCCATGAGCCTCTGTACCTGGGAGTCCCAGCGCGGGAAAGTTTACCGCCTCTGTGACTCCCAGCCACAGAAATCTCGCCAAACCGCCATTGTCCCCAAGAGAGTGTTCCACCAATCTCAGGGACCCCCAGAATGGCAAACGCCACGAGCTGCCTCCGTTTGCGGGGTCCCTGGGTGAAACCAAGCAAAGGAAGTGTCTCCTTTTCGGACAAAAATGCTCCCCCTGGCTGATGCTCGTCTATACGAACGGCGGCAACCCAGGGAAGCACTCATTAATTACTTCTCTTGCGGTTTCACACTTATGTTGTGAGTTGTTAACATTCTAATTGATTGGTGTTAACGCTCCAAGGGGCACTGGGGAGGTCCTCGTTCAGAAACCAAACGCTCCACGAATGCTCCCCCTAGATGGCGTTCATCTATTGAATGGGCCACCACCCAGAGTCGGCATGCGCCGAGTCTACCCTTGCGGTTTGTGGTTTTGACACCTCGTTATGAGCTGTGAACGTTCTAAGACAACATTCTAAATGAGGTTTCGTGGTGGTCCCCGAATGGGGAGCAGGTAAAACACAGGAATATAACACAACACAGAGGAAACACGGGGAATAACACATAGCAATTAATGACCAGGCAGCTATCCTGACACACAGCTCCCCCTTAACCACAACCCGGCATACACAGTCTGATCCCATCGGATCGGCTTGGGGATGTCCGGGTAGTGCTCACAGATCACTTCTCCGGGGTTGTCTGCCTTGATAATCCATCGGCATTGCCGTTTTTCTTACCGGGTCTGAAGTGGATGGTAAAGTCATATGGTTGTAGTGCCAAGCTCCATCGCAACAGCCTGGCATTGTCCCCAGAGACACGGTTAAGCCATACCAGCGGGTTGTGATCCGTGAGCAGGGTGAATTGCTGTCCGTATATGTAGTGCTGTTGTTTCTTAAGGGGCCCACGCCACAGCCAGGCACTCCTTCTCGATGGCGGCGTAGCTTACCTCTGCAGAGGTAAGCCACGGAGTGTTCGCCGCCATCGTTGCAGGCCTGGCTCAGTACCACTCCTAACCTAAACATGGAGACATCTGTGTGAACAAGAAAACATTTTCTGGGATTAGGAGCGGCCAGGACAGGGGCATTCACGAATGCGTTCTTGAGGGTTTGGAACGCCTGCTCACACTCTGGGGTCCAGTCTACCTGTCGGGGCAAGTTCTTTTCGGGTCAAGTTGGTGAGGGGCTTAGTTAGGGCGCTGTAGTTGAGGCCAAATTTCCTGTTATAACCCGCAGTTACCAGGAACGCCATCACTTGGACCTTGGTGCGAGGACGGGGCCAGTTAGCTACGGCCTCTATCTTGGTTGGTTCGGGCTTCACCTCTGCCATCCTTAGGTGGCACTTGCTGGGCTTGAGGGTCAACCCTGCCTCCCTAATCCGGTCTAGCACGGCTCCCACGTGTACTAGGTGCTCTTCCCAAGTGTCCCTGTAAATGGCGATGTCATCCAGGTATGCACAAGCATACTCTTGGAGGCCATCCAGTAGCCAGTCCACCAACCTCTGGAAGGTGACTGGGGCGTTCTTCAACCCAAATGGCATCGCCTTAAATTGGTACAAGCAGAATGGAGTGACACAGGCCGACTTGGGTACAGCATCTGCCACCAGGGGACCCCTTGCACAAGTCTATATTGGTGAGGTACCGGCCCTGAGCCATCCTAACTAGCAGTTCATCGATACGGGGCATAGGGTATGCATCTGAGACCGTCTTGTCATTGAGCATACTGTAGTCCACACAGAACCTGGTAGTCCCTTCTCGTTTCGGGACCAGCACGACTGGGGAGGCCCAAGGACTCTGGGATGGTTTGATGACCCCTAACCAGAGCATCTCCTGGAGCTCCTGCAACATGTTCCCCCGCACAGCCTCCGGTACCCGGTAGGGGTCTGCTGCAGGGACTGTTGGTCAGGAGTCTTTACCCGGGGGGTGGTCAGTGGGGTATACACGGGCAGTTGGAGAACGTCTCCTCCCTTGTCAGCAGCATCCTCTGGGCCTGTCTGCGTTCTTCTTCGGTTAGCCGATCCCCTAAGTGGACCTGATCTATGGACTCTGCCTGAGCTCCCTCCTCTAGGAGTTCGGGCAGGGGAAGATTGTCAAAATCTTCAGAGGCTGGAGCACATATGGCCAGAGCCGTCTATAATATTAATTGAACCCTGGGCAAATAATTTTCTTGGGCCCCCTGTACTCTGCCCCCTTTCCCCCCACCAGCCCCCACTCCCTGGCAGGCAATTACACATTTCACCATGACACAGTGGGGGAACTAAAGTAGAGAGGTACAAGACATACTTACACAAACATGTACACTGACATACTGATACGTACACACAAACATACTGACATACATATAATCACTGACAGATATATTGACACACACATACTAACACACACAGACAGACATAAGGACACAAACAGACATACGGACACACACATATACTGACAGACATGCTGACACACACAGTAACAGACATACTGACACATACTGACAGACATATTGACACACACAGAAACATCCACTGACTGCGTTAGTGATGGACATACACACAAACTGACAGACATACTGACATACACTGACAAATACTAACACACACACACACACACACACACACACACTGACAGACATACTGACACACGCACACACACACTGACAAATACTAACACACACACACACACCGACAGACATACTGACACACACACACACACTGACAAATACTAACATACACACACACACTGAAATACTAACACACACACACACACTGAAATACTAACACACACACACACACTGACAAATACTAACACACACACACACACACACACACACACTGACAAATACTAACACACACACACACACACACTGACAGACATACTGACACACACACACACACTGACAAATACTAACATACACACTGAAATACTAACACACACACACACACTGACAAATACTAACACACACACACACACACACACACACACACTGACAAATACTAACACACACACACACACTGACAGACATACTGACACACACACACACACTGACAAATACTAACATACACACTGAAATACTAACACACACACACACACTGACAAATACTAACACACACACACACTGACAGACATACTGACACACACACACACACACACACACACTGACAAATACTAACATACACACACACACAGTGACAAATACTAACATACACACACACACTGAAATACTAACACACACACACACACACACACACACACACTGACAAATACTAACATACACACACACACTGAAATACTAACACACACACACACACACTGACAGACATACACACACACACACACTGACAGACATACTGACACACATTCACATGCACAAAATAAACTTTTAACCTACCTTCTGTTTCCAACCTTGAAGGGTGCCTTCCATGGTGTCCAGAGTGGTGGCTGAGGCTGTTGTGAGTTAGGGGCTGGCTTTCCCAGCCCAGCCCCCCTCCTCACTGCCTCCTTGATCTCTCCTGCGCGGCTCTATGTTTTCACTGGGAGGAAGTGACGCGCGGCCGTCACTTCCTCCCAGTGCTGCCGAAAAGCATGGGGCAGGTCGCGCTGTTAAAGGGACACAGCGTGCGACCGGACTCCTGCTTACAAAGCCCCACCGGGTGGCCGTCAGTGCACGGGCCACCCGGTGAGCCTTCTTAGTGTACTGGGGGGAAAAAAGAAAATAGTAGAGGGCAGCAGGGCCCACGGGGCAGCTGCTTTGGGCCCCCTGAGTAACTGGGCCTGGGGCAGCTGCCCCGTTTGCCCCGCGTTAAAGACGGCCCTGCATATGGCAGCTACATCCTCGATCTGCTCGTGGTAGAGCTTCAGCATGCAACAGGCGACAGACTCCGGTACCCGAACACTGGCCGATCACATAGGTAGTGTCACATTTCTGGTCCACCACACGGTATGGGCCCTGCCAGGCAACCTGTAGCCTATTATGTCAGACGGACTTCAAAATCAAAACCTTCTGCCTGACGTGAAAGCTACGGCTCCTGGCACCCCGAACGTACCATGTGCACTGGCGCTCCTGGGCCGCCTGGAGGTTCTCCTGTACCAGATGGGTGAGTTCCTCCAGCCGGTCCCTAAACTCCAGCACAAAGGTGATGATGAGGGTTCCTTCCTGATTCACAGCCCCCTCCCAGTGTTCTCGGACAAGGTATAGAGGGCCCCTCACTCCCTGCCAGAAGATCAGTTAGAACGGGGAGAATCCTGTAGATTCCTGGGGCACCTCCCGGTTGGCTAACAGGAGATGCAGCAGGAACCTTTCCCAATACTTGTGAGTTGCCACAAAGGTACAGAGCATTTGCTTCAACGTGCCTTTGAAACGCTCACTGGTGGTGGTAAGGGGAGCTCGGGATCGGTTTGATGCCACATAACCTCCACAGTTGGACGGTCATTTTGGAAGTAAACTGAGAGCCCCGATCCGAAATGATCTCCCGGGGAAAACCCATGCGGGAGAACACTCGCATCAGGGCTTCGGCTACAGTTTCAGCCTGAATGTTGCTCAGGGCGAATAACTCAGGATACCGAGTAGCATAGTCCACAATGGTCAGAATATATTTCTTCCCAGAGGCGCTAGGCTTAGTATCAACGGCTACTCTGTTGAAGGGGTCTTCGATGATGGGGAGGTGTTAGAGCTTGGCCTTGCACCGGTCGCCCATCTTCCCCACTCTCTGGCAGACATCACAGGTCTGGCAGTACTGCCTCATATCTTAGAGATGCCTGGCCAGAAAAAGCTTTGGGTGATCCGACTCTCAGTCCAACTCCGTCCCAAATGCCCTGCCAGGGGAATATCATGAGCTATCTTAAACAGCTGATGTCGATATTTCCTGGGCGCCATCAGCTGCTTGGTGGTAGTAGGAGCTATACCTGTCGCTATGTAGTACAGTCATCTCCGCTCCAAGAGGTATTGCTCCCCCTCCCTACCCGACTCGTGCCTGCCCTATTTCTACATGCCTGGAGGGTCAGGTAGGACGCAACCTCTCTCTCAAACTCTGCCGGGGTATCCCAGGGAAGGGGTTCTGGGGTGTGCGTGGCAATATTGGGGACTGGGTTATAAGGGTTAGCCCAGGGGCGGTGACGGGTGCACCTACGAGAGGCCGGGGTGTAGAGACAGGGGTGGGTGCCTACCTGAGCCTCAGAGTGTGAGCCGTGCCGAGGGTTGCGGGCCTGCTGCCGGGTCATCACAGGGTAAGCGTCTTCGAGGGTCTGGACGAAGACATAGGTGGAGGTGAAGTGTCCCAGGTCGTTGCCGAGCAGCACTTCGGCGGGTAGTCGATCCATGAGGCCCGGAAAAGTCAGACAAATGTGCAATATAATGCTGCTAAAAATGGTGCTGCCAAAAACCCAATAATGGGAATAAATTCCCCAAATATACAGCAATACCACAAAGAAACACTGGGTGGCGCACTCAGCATGCAGACAGAAAGTGCAAATGCAGGATAACTATTTTAAATGAATATATACCGATATAGGTATATTCTTGGTGATAAGCTGTGAAAAGATGAACTTGACATAGAGCAGTATAGTTCAAGAACATATGAACATATCTCATGTGTATATATAAAATATATGTCCACATCCCACTCACATTTTATTTGAGCCTGTGAGTATACTGGCTCAGGTAAAAGCGTTTTTTTAAGTGGTGATGGTAGTTCAGGGTTCACTTCCAGCAAAGAGCCTCGCTCCCAACATATATAAATGGAAAAGAACAGAAATTTGCCAAAGTACACAACCAAAGGTATTGCAAGTGGCTACTAAAAATGACTGGGCATACCCCATTTGCAATACCTTGGGTTGTCTACTTTTGTAAATGGTATGCCATCATGGAGGTAATTCTCATTCCTGGGCTACCATATGAATATATACCATAAGGAATATATAGAGAATATAATTGTATTAATTAAAAAGTTAATATATTGAAAAATTACACAAGGATTTTTTATATTAAAAAAGAGGAAAAAAGAGATTAATTAGGAACACAAAAAGTGGTGCAGGTAAAAGTTATATAATAAAGTTATATAAAGTTAACCACAAACCTCAAAATCTGCACCACTTTTTGTGTTCCTAATAAATGTGCACTTATTTTAGGTTCCTTTAGAGGGGTATATATTCACCTAGGGGACATGTTATACTTCACTACACCTGATGAAGCCCCACTGAGAGGTCGAAACGCGTTGTGTTTTTAAGCATCTTTAAGCTGAAGACTGCAAACTTATATGTACGATTTTACTATTTTATGTTCAATAAATCATATGTTTATACCTAATTCTGTTCTTTTCCATTTATATATGTTGGGAGCGAGGCTCTTTGCTGGAAGTGAACCTTGAACTACCATCACCACTTAAAAAAAACGCTTTTACCTGAGCCAGTATACTCACAGGCTCAAATAAAATGTGAGTGGGATGTGGACATATATTTTATATATACACATGAGATATGTTCATATGTTCTTGAACTATACTGCTCTATGTCAAGTTCATCTTTTCACAGCTTATCACCAAGAATATACCGATATCGGTATATATTCATTTAAAATAGTTATCCTGCATTTACACTTTCTGTCTGCATGCTGAGTGCGCCACCCAGTGTTTCTTTGTGGTATTGATCCACGAGGCCCACTTCAACTCTCTGGGCTCCAGTGCCCCAATCCAGGTGAACATGGGCAGTGGGTAGGTAGTGGACGTCTCCTCTGGCCACTTGGACAGCGACGGTATCTCCCGTCCTTTCATCTTCTGGGATGAGCTGGGGTCGCCTGTGGTGGTCCCGGTTATCATGGGCGGCCTGGGCGGGGTTCGCCTCATGCAGGATGGTTCAGGCTTCTTCGTTAGGGCTTTGGAAATCTGTGGGGTCATCTTGGTAGCAGAGGGCTGCTAATCGCTGTGCTTATAGGGACTACAGGGTTGACCCACTGCATTCAGCCCCTGTTTTAGGGACAGTTCAGTTTGATGTGGCCGGGCTGGCTGCATTGGTCTGCCCCGGGGAATGCCAGCTGGGGGGGATCAGACCGGGAAGCGGAGGGCTGCAGTAGTGGGGTTTGGTTGTAGCAGAGGTCAGATGGTGGGTCGGTAGCTGGGAGAGGGAGCAGGGCGTTAGGACCGGCAAGTATCCGCATACTCGTCAGCCTGTTTGGCTGCTTCTGTTATGGTCTTGTGCTGCCAGTCTCTCACCTATTCATGCACCTCAGTGGGGAGCCTGTTATAAAAGTGTTGAAGCATAAATAACTGGAGAATCTCTTTGGGGGACTTGGTTATTTGCAAGGCCATCCAGTTCTGGGTGGCTCGGACGATGCGGCATGCCCACTCTGCATGGGAGTCCTTCTCACCCTTCTTGGTGCCCCTGAACTTCCTGCGGTATGCCTCCGGGGTAACCACATACTGGGCTAGGAGGACTTCCTTGACAGCCTCGTACTCCCGGATCTTGTCTGTGGATACATCTCGGTAAGCCTCTGCCGCACTCCCAGTTAGAGTCCTGGCCAAGATAGTGACCCATTCTGCAGGGGCGACTTCCTGCAGTAGACACTGACGCTCAAAATACTGCAGGAAGTCATTGATGCCTTCTTCTGCTTCTTTGAACTCTTTGAAGGCGGCAAAGGGCAACTTGGGCTTTTGGACGGACCTTCTGGGGACTCTCTGGTCCGTCGTTTGTCTGGTTGTGGGGGAAACGGAACCGCTGGCACCCCGACCGGGTCCCTTCCGTTGATGGATGCTCCTAGTGCTTTCCGAGGACTCCAAGCACCCCGCCAGACATCATAACCACTGTAGACTCCCACGAACCGCCGCAGCTTGTTTGGGGTCTCGCCATCTCCACCCACTCTGGACCCAAGACCAGGATCCAGCTTCCAGTAGGTCAACCTCTCCGAATTCCAGAGAGCAGGAACAGGAACAAGCTCTTAGCAGAGCTTAGTGATTACACTTTTGGGAGTGTAGTGATTATAGCAATCCCCAGAGTGTAGTTCTCCAATCCCCCAAACATGAGCCAAAACTTCATGAAGTTACAAGATGATCTGTTTTTAATGACCACACACTGGCTTTTATGCAAGTCCCCATGCAAGGGGACATCCCACAGGGTTGAAAAAGATCTTTGTTGGTCGAAACGTTGCTTGGCGTTGCATTTTTTCCTAATAAATCTGCATATGGTTTCAATTTGGAGTGCCTGTGGTCCTTTCTTCTTTCATCCCACAGGGTGGGACACAGTACAACCAATCATTTACAGGAAAACCGTAAAACACACCCAGCACAAACATACAAACCCTCCCCTCTGCCTGTGATATAATTACTGTATACAATGGGTTAATGTAATTTATCACAGGCAGGAAAAATACACTTTTTATACATATACTGTTACTTTAAAAATATGCATCATATTCACATAAAATTACATATTCAGAATCAGCATACTTTAAATATAAACATAACCAAAAATCAAACAAATCCCCCCAGTACATAAAAAGTTAGGTGGAAGTCCTTTATGACCGACCGCAAGCACATTTTCCTGCCCAAAACCGTTCCATAGATTTGGGCTGTGCGGTCGGTCAATTTCATGCAGAAAAACGACTAAGTCCCATTCAAACGTGCGTTCGAATTGCCGAACGGGACTTAATCTCTGCAGCTGCAAGTTCAGTGTAGGAGAAGGTACAAAGATGGCCGCCACCACGTGTTGGTTTGCACGAACAGCGGCCACCCAACGCTCGGCAATTAACCTGCAGTAACCTCACCGCCTGGGAGGTAAATTGCCTGCACACTTCCACTTCTGGGTGGTCCGCCTGTGTGGTACTTGGTTCAGTAAGCTCCATTTACTGAACCAAGTGGAAAATAGCCAGGAACAAAATATTTTAACTAAGTCTGGGGACACTGGGGACACCATCTTAAAGGGGCATTGTCACACAAAGTCTCAATATGTCCCCAGATGGTTCTTAAAGGGCCAGCCTGGTCCAATACAAGTCCATAAGCCACAATGCAGTTCTTAAAGGGCCAGCAGCAGCACAATATAGATCCATTAGCCCAAATAATGTTTGTAAAGGGCCATACAACCCAGGGCCATAGTCATGAGGCAGGAGGCTGGCAATCCAGCTCCTCCAGCAGCCAGCGGCAAAGGGCAGCTTGTCACCTAAAAATCCAGTGACAAAAGGCATTTTGTCACAGGGGGGGTCGCCCCATTCTTCTGGGTGAGGACATAGGCTTGTACCTCAGAGAGAATCCGATTCATAGTTTCCTCTGAGAGGATTTCTTTATAGAGTGACAGGCGCCAGGCTACTTCCCTGCGCATAGCATCTTCGTCGCCCTGCGGCTGTGGCATAGCTGCCTCCCTGCGTGTACTGTCGTCTTCCATAAGGGCTGCAGTCAGGTCAGCCTTGTTACGACTTCCAGCTGGTAACCTTCTGACTTTCACCAGGTCATGTAATGTGTGTCTCTTTAAAGTGGTGTAGTCCATGGGTTTGTTCGACTCACGATAGCTGGCTCCGTGTGGCTGGGATGTGGGATCCCGCTGCTTGCCACCAGTTGTAATGGGCCTGCCGACAACCCGACCGGTTGTTCTTGCTCAGCCACGTCTTGTCCCTGGAAGGGAATCAGCTATAACACAGAGAGACCCATTTCCCACCAAGTAACCGGACGACACACAGTCCTGGGGGTACAACAACAACTTTATTGGCCACACTCTGCTTTATACCTCCCCATGCAAGGGGTGGATCACACACAACAACAATGTCTCCTCCCAGGGACTCAAGTCCCTGCCACCCATCCTCAGGGTTTCCCACCTCCGGGCACCAGTGCTCTTTATCCCATGAGCCTCTGTATTTAGATTATCTGCGATAATTTTAATGCAGGTACATGTGGATTTAATGCATGTAGACTGTTGCACATTTGTTCCCATTGTTTCCAGGCTCCTGCTAAATCCATGTGCCCATATAGAATGTATCCTACACCCTACCTCTCTTGTTTTGATATTCTAATATTCTTTGGCATTATGCGAACTGTACCCCATAGTGGCAGCAGCGGTTACCTGGGGACCTGGCTGGGCTGGTTGCTCATTCAGATGCTTCTCAGATAACCTAGCTACCTTCCACATTGTCGACAAGGGTCGCTCATCTTCTTTAATTATCATGAGTTTTTTTGGAAACTTGGGTGGCAGCCACTCACCAGTTTCCTCACATGTATTCACATCCCGGGGGTCTCTAACATATCTGATCTCCTGTCTCGTTTCCACTTGCAGGCATTCTGCGAGACTCTACCCACTGCCTCTCATCCCCCATTTCAGTACGTGTTAATGGATTAAATGTAGTATTGTCACATGCACGAAATCTTACCCATTTGGCACTCTCGGATAACACTAGGAAATCCTGCGACAGGGCCTTTTCACCTTTTCACCAAATTCACTACTGATTTTCATATTCACGACGATTGGCAATGGAGTCTTTATTGGGTTTCACTTCTTTTTGCCACCTTAAGCTAAAATTATCCTATAACACTATCAAACTCTAACAGGCATTCAACATCATATGCTAGTACTGCACCATAACAGAACATGATTCTTATCCTCTTATCAAATCAAAACCTTGCTGAAAGGGATACAAAAATTCAACAAAATATTACGCCCTAAGAGACTACCCATCCAAGGTAAACTATTCCAACCCCTATCCAACTTATTAGATGCTTCTCCTTTTGAACCACATACCAATATAGTAATCAAAACAGCCATATACTTAGCCTTTTACAGTTTCCTAAGACCAAGGGAATTCACATCAATCAATCTAAGGGTGTGATAGAATTTATCTTGATTCCAAGGCTCAAGCTTATAGGTGTCATATAATGATATCCTGTATTAAAATTGGCTAACTTGGAATCAGGATTGATTGCTTGATGCTTGAACAACACTTAAGACCATATATGTCTAAGTCCCGGGAGCAGAGAGCCCCCACCCAAGATGTCTCTACTCTAATCTTGTTGTTCTCTCTTACCCAGAAACTTATTTGTTATGTATACATGGCGCTCATTCCTATGTCTTATCCTATGTCCTATTCCTATGTCTTATCTGTATTCCCTTGCTATTTTTGTTCTAAGAGTATTTGCACGTAAGCACTTACTTTTTAATGTATAAAACCCAACTGATGAATAAAAAACGTCAGAGGCTTATTTTGAATACCAACAGGTGTCTGGTGTCTAATTCTCGCTTCTCCGAGTGCACTTGTAACAACAATTTGGGTTTCCTCTGAATATAACAAAGATCAACATTCTGATCCACAACAAGGGCCACAGATTTCCTTACAGCTAGGAATATCACTAAAACCCAGGATCACTACATCCTGTCACTCAACCGTTCTAAACCAAGTCAGATGGGACCTCCAGTCAATATATCCTACATACAACAAATGGTGCCCAGTTCATGCTGTATGTTCGCATGCTACTAACCAGGCTTGGCCTTAATTCAAATCACTATTCAGGACACTCTTTTCGCATAGCGGCAGCCTAATCTGCATCCTCCAATAACACTCCAGCACATATCATTAAAGCCATGGAATGCTGGAAATCATCCACGTACCCTCTATATATCCCGGAGCCAGTTAAAGAGATTCGTCAAGCCTTTCAAGACTTGTCTAAATAATTGGTGTATTGTAGAACGCATGACATTTTGTATGGTACACTTCCTTTTGCCCTCTTATTTAGAGGCCTACTGCATTGTCGGTTCCGGCACACCACAACCGACTGGTGTTTGTAAACTGTGTTATTATTACCATTCATATGTTATTATTAATTGTATGTTATCTAACCATTACGGCAATATTGCCGCGACCACAAATATAATATAATATGAACTGCCAATACTCGGATTTTAGACTTTTTATGTTGGTTCCTAGCGATTAGACAGAACAATTTTTTTTCCCCCATTAAATAACACTTTCATCTAGTAAAAACAGTTCCTGTCACATTGCGACCTGCAATTGCATGAAACCAATAGATTGCAAGCTTCAGAGGCAAAATGCTCTGTCTTATTTTAAATCCAAACGATCATCCTCGGAATTAGCTCTCAATTAACAGAACACTATAAACCATCAGGAATTTGAGTAACTTGTTTAAACTCTTTTCCTGGCTATTATACATGGATCAGCTACTCTTCCCAGCTGTCAGGGCAGGAATAATTAAACAATAACTTTCCCATAAGAGCCCTCTCCCCTTTAAACACCTCAGTCTTTTTTTCCTGTCCCAGTTGACAGAGAGGGATTTGGGATTCCTTTAATGACTTTCTTTCTGGGCTCATTACCATGTTTAACATGGTTCTGTCACGTCCTGCTCTGCTCTGTTCTGATGTCTGGACTTGGCTTCTGGTATCCAGTACTCTTGTTACAATTCTTGTTTAGTTTTTCTTGGTTTTTGGTTTTCTATTCTATGTCTGGTTTTCTTTATGCTGGGATTTCTGGGTTCATTCCTGTAATCCATCCCTGGGATTCCCAGTCTCCAGGTTTCCTTTAAATGTTTGTTTTATGTTGCCACACCCGTTTGTTTTCCATCAGTCACTCTGTTTCAGTGTTCCTGCAGGCAGCTCCTCACGGCTTCTGCCCTTTCTTGCAGGTAAATGCTATATATGTCTTTTGGTTGTTTTAGCATACATTAGGCAGTGTAGGACCTGCCAGATATGGGGTACATTGGCGTTGTTGGCAGGCTTGTGCAATGTATGATCATATAGTGTGACTAAATCCCCATGATTTCCATATGTAGTACTTAGTTATTTCTCCTCTTGTTTTGCCTATGTTATCTTGTCTTGTTTTAGTTTGTATACCCAGTCCATGTACAGTCCTGTCCAGTCATGCCCATGTTATGTTCATGTTTTCATCATGTCTTGTGTATATGTTCTGGGTTTAGCTTACTATCCTTCTCTGGTTCTGGGTTCTATTAGTTCTGTCTTGTTTTCATGTTTGGTGCCTATCTCTAGTCTTGCCTTGTTTCTAGTACTGGATACAATCTTGCTGCAGAGCCTCCCTATTCCGTTCCTGGGAGGTCTGCTAATTTCCAAGCTCCTAGTTCCCGGTATCCGCATAAGCTGATTCAGGGTCTTGGTATGTGGCTGCACAAACGCTGGTGCTCAACACCAGGGGGTTGTGCGGTTACCCTGCACCAAACCCTGCTAATCCACCTCCACGCTGAAAACTCCCACTTAACATCGGTCCACGCGCCGCCACCTGGACACTGTGTCTGGGTCCCGGGCACCGGACCGCCACCCTGACAGGTTCCTTACAGGGGGAGTTCACCCTTGTGACAAAATGGCTTTTGTCACTGGGTCTGCATGTGACAAACTGCCCTGCCCCCCTGTCTCTTGGAGGAGCCGGATTGCTAGCCTCTTACCCTGGGATGCTGGCCCGTTAAGTTATGGGGTCTTAAGGCACTTGGGACAGAGCCCTCTGTCTCTGGATCACATCGTTTGCCTTACTTGCTTGGATTGTACATTTCCCCTGTTACATTCGTATGTGGGTTCGTGCAGTTTAACTTCCATTACAGCTGGACTAAGGCTGTTCGTACCGACAAACAAACTGCTGAAGGGCCGACCACCCGGTCTGCGGAGTGTGCTGCTTGTTAGCCACCCAGAAGCTACGGTTAACCGCAGCTTAATTGTCAAATGCCTGGGTGGCCGGCGTTCGTTTGCCGAACACGTGGCGGCGGCCATTTTAAATCGCCAAATACTCAGCGGTAGTTTGTCGTCGACGCTCTGGAACTATTTTCGGACACTTATTTAGACGAACACCGCTGAAGCTCACCACCATCCATGACATTCGTTTAGTTAGGCACGAACAATATGCTTTCGGGATTTTCATAACAGACGAAGGAGACCGACCCCAGGTAGAGGAAATTATGGAACTCTTTTCGGGTACATTTGCACGGACAACTGGTGAACTTAAGCTTTACTCGACGTTATTGAGAACTGTGTTCGTGGGATTTGAGCGCTATTCGCCTATAATATGCGCTCAGATCCAAGCTATCTGGGGGTATGTGGAATAGGGGGAATATGTTCGGTTAAATCTAAGTTAAAGATTTTAATACAGTTTTGTAAAAGCACATGTTTTTCTCTACCTGGAGATAATTAGGTTCTCTGCAACCACTTAAGTTAATTATCTCCAGGATAGAGAGGAGGGGTAAGTTAATTATCTCCAGGATAGAGAGGAGGGGTTACGCTGTTACTGTGGGTGTGTTTAATAATTGTACTGTACATTGATTGGTTCTGTATATTTTGTCACTCCCTGTGGGAGTTCCCTTGCTGGGAGACCATCATAAAAGGGCTGAGTTTGGCCATCAATAAATCAGATCGTTTTACCCCTTCATGAAGTCTCAACTCATGTTTGGGGGATTGGGAGCTGTAATCACTACTTTACTCTACTCAGCTTGGATTTCGGGAATCGCTACAGGAATCAGCGCTGCACGGATAGCAGGATCCTTTACAACCCTCTCTCCCCCGAAAAAGCCAGTAAACAGGCTGCATTGGCAGCACTAACTGGTTTGAGTCTCTTTTTAGCAGTGGGAACTAACTACCACTCCTATTATCCCTAGCAGCATGGACTAGATAAGATATCTAATAGTCCGCTTTTACCCCCTACCTAAGGGAGTGTGGGAAGCCAAGACCCCCCTTGAGGAAGGCTAGATGCCGAAACGTTGGGGTTGCTGTAACTCCTGCTCTGGGTTAGGATGGCTATATTGCTATGGGTTTGTGGGTTCTTAACTGAGCACTTATCTTTACATTTGATATGTATTTTCTGTTTGCATGCCTATATTGCTGTTTGCACTTTATCTGTACAATTTGTATCAAATCTCTTATTAATAAAATCTTTTTATGTCCAAGTTTAATCTGGTCTGATTTGGGTAAGTCTCTATTGTGTGCATGGATCTGGTGGGGGAACAGAGTTTCCCATAAAGCATCCAGCACCCTTTCACCACACTACTACCCATAATAAGGTGAGCACTCACTATATGATTGGATATGCAAAAGCCATAATCTTCCCTGGCATGGCAATCAAGTGGCATGGTCCTTGAGATGTTGCAGAGGTCCAGGTTTCCATGATGGCTGCCACAATCACTTGCGTTCTGACCGTGGGGATCTCGCGCAAGTTCTTGTAGACGCGTGGGAGCCATCTAGTGGTATAAAATTATACTGCGGCTAAAAATTACCTGGGAAATTAAACAATTCAAGCAATTTTGCAAAGTATAGCTTGCCTCTACTCCTTGCAATTATCTCCAAGGTTAGTTATGCTTCAAAATTGTTATGCTTCATTGAAGTAATTCATTATTTAATTAGACTAATGAAATGAAACTCTTCTCCCACCTGCCTTAGAAGTGAATATAGAAGAAAAAGGTGAGTCCAGTTCATGGGGGTACAAAAAGAGTGCATTGACGGCCTGAAAGTAGTAACATATGGCCTTGTCATTTCAGCCCTAGAACCTCTCAGGATTCATCTCCAAGAAAGAGGACACAGAAAACTAATCTAAAATGCGCCAGAGGGGAAGAACCTGTGCTTCCAATGTATGGAAGAAATAGCGGAGAGACAAACTAAAACAAGCTCACCACAAACGGAATTGAAAAAATGGATTTCTGATGCCATCTCTGAAGGCTTTCAATCAGCATCCAAAGGAGTAATTAAAAGGTATAGAGAAGCTTCTGTCTCTCTGGGATCTCGACCTAGAGCAAAATGATTCAAATTCAGAAGAAGAGTACGATGAATACTGGAACAAATCACTAGGCTCCAGGAAGGTGAATAAACTAATATCATTACTTAGTAGCACCTTAACAATTCCAGAGGACAGACAGGAAACATCAGCCTCAGATGTCTTTTTAGAAGATTTAAGATTTGCCAGACCTACTTTTCCGCTCCATTCTACAATAAAATAATTGATCCATTCTGAATGGTCCAAGCCAGAAAAGAGACTCGCTCTGCAAGCGAACGTGAAAAGAATGTACCCATTGGCATCAGAAGAAGTGAAGCATTGGGAAACCATTCCAAAAATGTACGCATTGGTGATCCGGTTAGCAAAGAAGACCATTCTCCCCATAGATAGCATGGCATACCTGAAAGAACCTATGGAAAAAAGAATGGACTCAAATCTGGTCAAACAATATCTGGTAATTGGGCTGGGGTTACATCCAGCTGCAGCCTTAACATCAGTAGCCAGAAGCATGAAGGCATGGATAGGAAATCTAGAAGAAGATATAGCCAGTGGCATGAGTAGTGAGCACTTGACTGAATCCCTAAAAGACCTAAGACTGGCAACGGACTTCATGTCTGAATCAGCTCTCGACGTCACACAAGCTCTATCAAAAAGCCTTGCATTATCAGTAGCGGCTAGAAGAGGGCTGTGGCTTCATTCCTGGGGAGCAGACTACGCCTCCAAAGCCAGTCTCTGTGCCTTACCTTTCCAAGGGGAAAGGTTATTTGGCAAAGTCCTAGATCAGCTATTCTCAACCTGTGGGGGTCGATCAACCCTTTCACAGGGGTCGTCTAAGACCATCGGAAAACACATATTTCCGATGGTGTTAGGAACCGAGACATGCCCGTGATGTACTAACAGTGACGCTAAATCTGTGCGCTCTCACAGGGACCCCTTTCTCTTTCCCTCTTTGCGGCAGTAGGGCTTTTTCCGTTGGGAAGTAGCAGTGGCGGCAGCAGGCTTGCCTGCGACGCGCTGCTTGCATTGCATTCTGGGAGGTGTAGTCATGGGCTAAACCTGTCTTACCTGTTTGCAGCCTGCTAGAGCCAATTTAACATTCTCTATCCTGCAAAGTTAGTGGTACAGGAGGCGGCTGTGTGGCTGTGTCAAAAACAGGGGGTTAATTGGGGGATAACAAAATTATGCATAAGGCGGAACTACATTTCCCTGAAGCACTTCGGAAGGCCGGATGCTCTGGTTTGTAAAGCTGGGAGGGTCGTTCCCTATAATTTGTGCTGAAGTCTATTGACTTTGACATTGCCTGGTTTTAAAGAGTTGGTGTGTAGTGTACGATCACGTTGTATACATTGTATTGAACAGATTGTGCTGTAGATGAGGCTATTTTATTCTAAAATTCATGGTTAGAAGTTGTCATGAACCAGTCCAGAATAATTAATTATTTCACCTGCAATTTTTAAAAAAAAAATTTTAAATTCATGATCTTAGGTTGCCAGGAACAAGCCCAATATAATTAATTTCACGTATAATTTTTATTTTATGGGTTTTCTTTGTTTTTCTTTTAGAGTTGGATTTCGATAATTTCTTGACAGATAGGCTGGAAGCTGTGATTCATCGTAATTAACCTACGACGGCGCATCCCTTAATGACGGTGTAGTGTGCATGGCCTGTGACATAAGTATATTTGTAGCTGAATCAATAGAAACATGCATCTGCTCTACAAGTACGTCTCAGCATGCTCCACATTGAAGGCTATTTTTACTTATAAAAATCGACAGCGTTAAAATAAAAAAGACTTTGCTAGTTTGGCCTATATTTTGAGAGGCAGGGACTGCTTCCTTAATTACATTTTACCTCTTTGTCTTGCAGACAAAGTCATTCATTGTAGTGTAAACTGTTGTGAACTTGGAATTTTACACCAAATCATTCAAACGGCAAACATGGCTAACTTGGGTAATGATGTTGTTGGTTATCAAGTGTAAATACAGGAGTCGACTTGTTGTGGAAGATGTTGTGCTTCGTTGTGCTCTTACAAAGACTGCCCCGAGAATTTCTGATCTGATGAGAAAGAAGCAAGCTCAACCTTCGCACAGACGTTGGCTTTTTACGCATACTGTCGCAAAATGTAGCAATGTAGTTTACTTTTGTTATATTAAGACTGTTACCCATTCTACGCCATGCTTCAAGACAAACTTTCATTTATTTGTAATTAGAAATAAATATTTTACAATATATAATTACATATTGTTTTTGTGATTAATCACTATGCTTTAATTATGTTCAATTTGTAGCAATGAAAATACATCCTGCATATCAGATATTTACATTCTGATTCAGTAAAAAAATAATTTTATGGTTGGGGGTCACCACAACATGAGGGTCTGTATTAAAGGGTCGTGACATTAGGAAGGTTGAGAACCACTGTCCGAGATGATCCCATTCAGAAGGCCGCTGATGGGAAGAAAGCTTTTCTACCATAGTCAAACAGAAGACCCTATAATCCATCTTACAGAGACAAGTATAACAAAGAGAGGTAATACAAGCCTGGAATACGTTAGATTCCATCCCAGTGGAGATTTCAATCTTCATCTTCCAAAAGAGGCTCCAGAGGAAGGGAAACCCGCCAAAGTTTTTATGAAGGTCGGGACGCCCAGACTGGAATAGTGGGAGGCCATCTGAAAAAGATCTTTCCAGTACGGGCGACATCTATCAAATGGGTCCTGAGTATAATCAACGACGGCTACAAACTAGAATTCGAAGAATTCCCAAGAAATTATATAGTCCATCGATCAAAGGTAATATTATTATTATTATGTTATTATTTATATAGCGCCAACAAATTCCACAGCGCTTTACAATGGGTGGACGAACAGACATATAGTTGTAACCAGACAAGTGCTCAGTGAGCTTATGTCAGGATCGGGACAGGGATCCAACACGCAGAGTACAAAGAGTGGAAAGGTACGTATACCGGGCCTTAGAATGGCCGGACTAACGTACCGAGAGTAAAGAATAGTCAGAGGCAAGCCGAGGTCGAGGGAACGAGAAGACAGATAAGCGAGAGACAAGCCGGGTCAAGGGATAACAGAGAAACAGGGAAGTACAACGAGCCGAGTCAAAACCAATAGAGCAAACTAGAATACCAGAGCACTGAGTGACTAGACAAGCTAGAACCACGACAGGGCAATGAGCTGAAGTAAGGAGTAAGCTTAAATACCCTGGTTCTGGATGGAAATCACGCCTCTGAAAAGTACCGATTGGATATCGGACACTTGAGTGACAGATTGCTCGTGCTAGCGTCATGACGTCACGTATTGAGCGTCCTGCTAGAAAAGGACGTGGATTCCTCGCGGCCGGTGTTTAAGTGACTGGATGAACCGCGAGGAACGGAGGAGACAGCTCGCCTGGACGGATACACCACCAAGTCTCTACCTCCCTTAGAGGTAGAGGCCTCAGGTACCCTGACAGTACCCCCCCTCTCAGATACGCCCACCGGGCGGAATGAACCGGGGCGAGATGGGAAGCGAAGGTGAAATGCTCTGCGAAGGCGAGAAGCATGGACGTCCTCCTGAGGTACCCAACTCCTCTCCTCAGGACCATATCCCCTCCAGTTGACCAGATATTGCAATTTTCCTCTTGAAATTCTGGAGTCAATGATGGAGCTGACCTCGTACTCCTCCCGACCCTCCACCTGAACAGGACGAGGCGAGGAGACCTTAGAGGAGAATTTGTTGCAAATGAGGGGTTTCAACAAGGAGACATGAAAAGAGTTAGGAATGCGTAAGGCAGGTGGCAGAGCAAGGCGATACGCAACCGGATTGATACGAGTGAGAACCCTGTAAGGACCTATGTAACGAGGAGCAAATTTCATGGACGGAACTTTTAGGCGAATATTCTTAGTACTCAACCATACCCTATCCCCAGGAACAAAAACAGGAGCCGCTCTTCTATGTTTGTCAGCGTGTTTCTTGAACAGCGAGGAACTATGTAATAGAATTTGTCGAGTTTGATCCCATAATTTCTTCAGATTGGCGACATGATCATCAACCGACGGTATCCCCTGAGAAGAGGAAACCAAAGGAAAAATCGAAGGATGTAAGCCATAGTTCATGAAGAAAGGGCTAGAGCGAGTTGAATCGCAAACAAGGTTATTGTGTGCGAACTCCGCCCAAGGAATCAGACCGACCCAATCGTCCTGGTGTTCGGAAACAAAGCAACGCAGATACTGTTCGATCTTTTGATTAGTACGTTCAGCAGCTCCGTTAGACTGAGGGTGATAGGCAGAGGAAAAGTTCAATTTGATGCCCATTTGAGAACAAAAGGATCTCCAGAAACGTGAGACAAATTGAGAACCTCTATCAGAAACAATCTCTGAAGGGATCCCATGTAGGCGAAAAACTTCTCTCGCAAAAATCTCCGCCAATTCAGGGGAAGTCGGAAGTTTAGGTAATGGCACGAAATGGGCCATCTTGGTAAATCTATCCACCACCGTGAGAATAACAGTCTGTCTTTTGGAAGCAGGCAAATCAACGATAAAGTCAATGGACAAACAGGACCAAGGTTTCTCAGGAATGTCCAAGGGGTGTAACAGGCCACATGGGGATGCATGAGATAGTTTAGTCTTGGCACAAGTCTCACAAGCTGCGACGAACTCCTCAATATCCTTACGAAGTGAAGGCCACCAGAAATCTTTGGATATCAGAGAGTACGTCTTGCGAATACCAGGATGACCAGCTATTTTACTTTCATGAAAACATTGTAAGAGCTCCAGTTGAAGTTCAGGAGGAACAAAGTTTCTTCCCTCAGGAGTGTTTCCGGGAGCTAGATGTTGTGACTTCAAGATCTGGTCAAGTAGCGGGGAATGAATTTTGAGACTGGTATTAGCAATAATATTGCATTTGGGTACAATGGAAGACAAAAGTGGTTCAACTGAAGCAGAGGGTTCATATTGGCGAGATAGCGCATCGGCTTTAGAGTTCTTTGACCCAGGTCTGTAAGTCAGAACGTAATTGAAATGGGTAAGAAACAACGACCAACGAGCCTGCCTGGAGGACAGACGCTTGGCCTCTCCGATATAAGACAAGTTTTTGTGGTCTGTCAGGATGGTAACAGGATGTAATGTACCCTCCAATAAATGTCTCCATTCTTTCAAAGCCTTGATAACCGCTAGTAATTCTCTGTCACCAATGTCATACCTGCTTTCAGTACCGGTCAATTTTTTAGAGAAAAATCCACATGGATGTAATGGTTTATCAACACCCAACCTTTGAGATAGAACAGCACCTAAACCAGTCTCTGATGCGTCTACCTCGAGCAAAAATGGCAGAGAAGTGTCAGGGTGAACTAAAATTGGAGCGGAAGCGAAAAGCTCCTTGAGAGTCTTGAACGCAAGGAGAGCTTCAGTAGTCCAATTCTTAGTGTCAGCCCCCTGTTTGGTCATGTTAGTGATAGGTGCAATAATGGAAGAATAGCCCTTAATAAAGCGCCTATAATAATTGGAAAAACCAATAAATCTCTGTATGGCTTTAAGACCTGTGGGTAAAGGCCACTCTAGAATGGATTGGAGCTTATCCGGATCCATCTTAAATCCCTCCCCAGAGATCACATAGCCGAGAAAGGTTACCTGGGTTTGATCAAAGCTACATTTCTCCAACTTGCAGTACAAGCCATGCTGGAGAAGCTTGTGCAAAACCCTCCTGACTTGTTTGTGATGAATCTCAATGTCACTAGAATGAATGAGTATATCATCTAGGTATACAATGACGCACTCTTGCTGAAATTCCCTAAGAACCTCATTAATCAGATCTTGGAATACTGCTGGTGCATTGCATAACCCAAAAGGCATGACGGTATATTCATAGTGGCCATATCGAGTATTGAATGCCGTCATCCACTCATGTCCCTGCTGGATTCTCACCAAGTTATATGCCCCTCTGAGGTCTAACTTGGTGAAAATTGTAGAGCCCTTCAAACGATCGAAGAGTTCGGTGATCAAGGGAATCGGGTAGGCATTTTTAATGGTTATCTTATTCAGGCCTCGATAATCAATACAAGGTCTCAAAGAACCATCTTTCTTTTTAACAAAAAAAAATCCAGCCCCGGCAGGGGAGGAGGACCTCCTGATGAATCCCTTGTCTAAATTCTCGTGAATATATTCCTCTAGGACTGAGTTCTCCTTTATAGATAATGGGTATACATGACCTCTGGGAGGCATGGTACCAGGGAGTAGGTTAATTTTGCAATCGAAGGACCTGTGTGGGGGTAAGGTATCGGCTTTCTTTTTGTCAAATACTGCCTTTAAATCTAGATACTGAGGCGGAATTTGTGTCTCTGTAGGATTGTCAGAGGTATTCGATGTATTAGTTAATCCAAGAGGTAAGACCTTCCGCAAGCATTTTTCTTGACAATTCTCTCCCCATGAAACTATCTCCCCTGATTCCCAATTAATAATAGGGTTGTGTCTCCTCAGCCAGGAGTACCCCAGAACTATGGGAATAGACGGAGAAGAAATGAGCATCAAGGATATATCCTCCTTATGCAGGATGCCAACAGTCAAGTTAATCGGTATGGTCTCATGAAAAATAACAGGCTCAAGTAACGGTCTACCATCGATGGCCTCAACAGCCAGAGGTGTCTCTTTTAACTGGGATGGAATAGCATGCTTGGCAGCAAAACCCTGATCTATAAAGCTCTCAGCAGCTCCAGAATCAATTAGTGCCATAGTCTTAACTACTCCCTTCTCCCACTTTAAAGAAACGGGTAACACAAGCCTGAGCTCCTTGTAGTTGTGAATAGAGGACAAAGTAGAAACACCCAAGGCCTGTCCTCTAGAGGAACTTAGGTGCGAGCGTTTCCCGAACGATTGGGACAATTTAGGCGTAAATGACCCCTGACTCCACAATACATACATAAACCCTCCCTTCTCCTGTACTGTCTCTCCCTTTCAGTGAGATGAGTACTGCCTATCTGCATAGGTTCAGGAATACGTAAGTCTTCGAACTCAGAGATTTGAAAGGTAGGCGCTAGTTTAAAGGAGGGTCTACGGGTCCTATCTCGAGTGTTCTGCCTCTCTCTTAAGCGTTCATCAATACGAGATATAAAAGAAATTAAATCCTCCAAATTTTCAGGGAGTTCTCTAGTAGCGACCTCGTCAAGAATTACATCTGATAACCCATTCAGAAACACATCTATATAAGCCTGTTCGTTCCACTTAACTTCTGCCGCCAAGGATCTGAACTCTAGTGCATAATCCACAAGTGTTCGATTGTCCTGTTTAAGGCGCAACATTAATCTAGCTGCATTGACCTTTCTGCCAGGAGGGTCAAAAGTTCTTCTAAACGCAGCTACAAAGGCATTATAATTATAGACGAGTGGATTATCATTCTCCCATAAAGGATTGGCCCATCTCAAAGCTTTTTCAATGAGCAGAGTAATAATAAATCCAACCTTTGCTCTATCTGTAGGATAAGAGCGGGGTTGTAGTTCGAAATGGATGCTAATCTGGTTTAGAAAGCCACGACACTTCTCCGGTGACCCGCCATAACGTACTGGTGGGGTAATACGGGAAGAAGCACCTACAGTGGCTACCTCTAGACCTGAGACTGCAGGAGAGATAGAAGGAGTACGTGTCTCCTCAGGTGGATTACTAGCACGAGACAAAAGTGCCTGTAGTGCCAAAGCCATCTGATCCATCCTATGTTCCATGGCGTCAAACCTGGGATCCGAAGAACCAAGCTGACTGTTTGTACCTGCAGGATCCATTGGCCCTGTCGTAATGTCAGGATCGGGACAGGGATCCAACACGCAGAGTACAAAGAGTGGAAAGGTACGTATACCGGGCCTTAGAATGGCCGGACTAACGTACCGAGAGTAAAGAATAGTCAGAGGCAAGCCGAGGTCGAGGGAACGAGAAGACAGATAAGCGAGAGACAAGCCGGGTCAAGGGATAACAGAGAAACAGGGAAGTACAACGAGCCGAGTCAAAACCAATAGAGCAAACTAGAATACCAGAGCACTGAGTGACTAGACAAGCTAGAACCACGACAGGGCAATGAGCTGAAGTAAGGAGTAAGCTTAAATACCCTGGTTCTGGATGGAAATCACGCCTCTGAAAAGTACCGATTGGATATCGGACACTTGAGTGACAGATTGCTCGTGCTAGCGTCATGACGTCACGTATTGAGCGTCCTGCTAGAAAAGGACGTGGATTCCTCGCGGCCGGTGTTTAAGTGACTGGATGAACCGCGAGGAACGGAGGAGACAGCTCGCCTGGACGGATACACCACCAAGTCTCTACCTCCCTTAGAGGTAGAGGCCTCAGGTACCCTGACAGCTTACATGCTAGAGGGAGTGGGGTATGGTGACACAGTAACAGAGGGATTGAGGGCCTGCTCAGTGAGTTTACATGTTAGAGGGAGTGGGGTATGGTGACACAGTAACAGAGGGATTGAGGGCCCTGCTCAGTGAGTTTACATGCTAGAGGGAGTGGGGTATGGTGACACAGTAACAGAGGGATTGAGGGCCCTGCTCAGTGAGTTTACATGCTAGAGGGAGTGGGGTATGGTGACACAGTAACAGAGGGATTGAGGCCCTGCTCAGTGAGTTTACATGTTAGAGGGAGTGGGGTATAGTGACAGTAACAGAGGGATTGAGGGCCCTGCTCAGTGAGCTTACATGTTAGAGGGAGTGGGGTATAGTGACACAGTAACAGAGGGATTGAGGGTCCTGCTCAGTGAGTTTCCATGTTAGAGGGAGTGGGGTATAGTGACACAGTAACAGAGGGATTGAGGGCCTGCTCAGTGAGTTTACATGTTAGAGGGAGTGGGGTATAGTGACACAGTAACAGAGGGATTGAGGGCCCTGCTCAGTGAGTTTACATGCTAGAGGGAGTGGGGTATGGTGACACAGTAACAGAGGGATTGAGGGCCTGCTCAGTGAGTTTACATGTTCTCTAACATGTAAGCTCATTGAGCAGGGCCCTCAATCCCTCTGTTACTGTGTCACTATACCCCACTCCCTCTAACATGTAAACTCACTGAGTAGGGCCTCAATCCCTCTGTAGTGTGGTATAGTGACACATTAACATTAGACTAATGACAGTTGCAAGAGAGGAGTCATTCGGGAGCTATTAACAGTTTAATTGATACGCTTTTATAAAGAAGTGGGTTTTTAATTATTTTTTTAAGGAGGGGAGACTGGGTGAGCATCTAACAGGAACGGTGCAGCCCTCGAGAAGTCTTGAAGGCGAGCATCAGAGGTGGGAGTACGGACAGAAGATAGACGTAAGTCTTCAGCAGAGTGAAAGGGCCTAGACGGGACATACTTGTGTATTAGGGAGGATAGATAGGTGGGAACAGCATTATGTAGAGATTTGAAAGCAAGAACCCGAATTTTAAATTGAGCCCTATATCTTACAGGAAGCCAATGTAGGGACTGACAGAAGGGTGAGGCATGGGAGGTGTGTCCGGACAGGAAGATGAGTCTCGCCGCTGCATTCATTATGGACTGTAACGGCGCAAGTTGGGAGCACGTAAGACCACTGAGAAGCGGTTTACTGTAGTCAAGGCGAGAAAGGACAGTGGAATGGACCAGCACCTTAGTCTCCTCTGGCATTAAGAAATGTCGGAAGCGCAATGACACATTAACATTAGACTAATGACAGTTGCAAGAGAGGAGTCATTCGGGAGCTATTAACAGTTTAATTGATACGCTTTTATAAAGAAGTGGGTTTTTAATTATTTTTTGAAGGAGTGGAGACTGGGTGAGCATCTAACAGGAACGGTGCAGCCCTCGAGAAGTCTTGAAGGCGAGCATCAGAGGTGGGAGTACGGACAGAAGATAGACGTAAGTCTTCAGCAGAGTGAAAGGGCCTAGACGGGACATACTTGTGTATTAGGGAGGATAGATAGGTGGGAACAGCATTATGTAGAGATTTGAAAGCAAGAACCCGAATTTTAAATTGAGCCCTATATCTTACAGGAAGCCAATGTAGGGACTAACAGAAGGGTGAGGCATGGGAGGTGTGTCCGGACAGGAAGATGAGTCTCACCGCTGCATTCATTATGGACTGTAACGGCGCAAGTTGGGAGCACGTAAGACCACTGAGAAGCGGTTTACTGTAGTCAAGGCGAGAAAGGACAGTGGAATGGACCAGCACCTTAGTCTCCTCTGGCATTAAGAAATGTCGGAAGCGCAATGTTTTTGAGATGCAAGCGGCAGGATTTGGCGATAGACTGTACATGAGGCATGAAGGAGAGGTCACAGTCAAAGAGAACACCTAGGCAGCGAGCCTGCGTGGTGGAGCGGATGGTAGCACCGTTGACTTGGAGGGAGACAGACACAGGAGTAGCAACACTTGAGGGAAGAAAGACCAGAATTTCAGTTTTGGTCAAGTTGAGTTTAAGGAAGTGGGCAGCTATCCATTTAGAAATAGAGAGACAGTCAGAGACTAGTCAAGAGGGACGGGGAGAGATCCGGAGAGGACTGATAGATTTGCGTGTCATCCGTATAGAAATGATATTGGAAGCCAACGGAGCTAAGGAGTTTACCAAGGGAGGCAGTGTAGATAGAGAACAGTAGGGGACCAAGGACTGAACCTTGGGGGACAACAACAGAGAGGAGTTGGGGAGAAGAAGCAGAGCCAGAGAAAGAAACACTGTAAGAGCGCTGGGAGAGGTAGGAGGAGCACCAGAAGAGAGCAATATGTTGTAGACCGATATTGCGGAGGATGAGAAGAAGCTGTTGATGATCAACAGTGTCAAAAGCCGAAGAAAGGCCAAGGTGAATTAGGATAGAGTAGTGACCACGAGATTTTGCAGCGAGTAGATCATTGGATACTTTGGTCAGTGCCATTTCCACTGAATGCTTAGCGCAGAAACCATACTGAAGCGGGTCTAGCAGAGAGTTGGACTCGAGGAAGTCTGTCAATCTCGCATACACAACTCTTTCAAGAATCTTGGACGCAAGAGGCAGTAGCGAAATAGTATAGTAGTTGGATGGGGAGTTAGGGTCAAGGTTGGGCTTCTTTACAATTGGGGTTATAGTTGCATATTTGAAGGGTGATGGAAATATGCCAGAGGAGAGAGAGAGATAAATAATTTTAGTGAGAGGTAGAGAAAGATAACAAGACAGAGTACGGATGAGATGCAAGGGAATTTGATCTAGGGAGCAGGTGGTGGGGTGGGAGGACTGGAGCAGAGCAGAAACCTCTTCCACTGTAGTGGGTGTGAATGAACATATAACAGCAGAGGGAGTGAGGTAAGGGGAAGTGTTATAAGGGGAAGAAGAAAGATCTGTTCCCTGATTGTAGAGATCTTGTCAGTGAAGTGAGTTGCAAAGTCTGAGGCGGTCAAGTTAGTAGGTGGAGGAGGAACAATAAGGTGAAGAAGAGAGTTAAATGTGTGAAATTGTTGTTTGGGTTCACGGGAGAGTGTGGTTATGAGGGTATTAAAGTAATTTACTTTTGCAAAGGAAAGAGCCAAGCTGTATGAGCGCAGCATAAATTTATAGTGGAGAAAGTCAGATGCACAGTGAGACTTTCTCCAACAGTAGAGATAAAACAGAAAGCAGTGAAGAACTGCCTACATCACACAAGAAGTCATCATACAAGTTCCCCAAAATGAAGACTACAGGGCATTCTACTTAGATATATTTTTGGCTCCCAAGCCAAACGGAAAATGGAGACTCATTCTGGACCTGAAAACAATCAATGTATATTTCAAAAACATGTATTTCAAGATAGATTCCATAGCTTCCATAAAACAGGGTATCAATCAAGGCGACTGGCGAACATCGATAGATCTGAGAGACGAGTACTATCAGATCCCAATACATCAATCCCACCAGTAGTTTCCAGAGGATGCCATTTGGGCTAAGTTTGGCAAAATTCTCATCACAGTTATTGTAATCATGAGCAAGAGAGGGATCCAAGTCTTCCACTACTTGGATGGTATCCTGGTAGTAACACAGGAATACCACACAGCAGTTCATAAGAGGAGGTGATTTCTACTCTGCAATAATTTAGGTGGTTTATACAACCTCATCCCATCCAGACACATAGGAGCAAGTATAAACACAGAAGATTCAACAATTTCTATATCCCGCAATCGTATTCAGATCAAAAACAAAATATCAGAACTTTTTCTAAGAACAAGAGTACAAGCAAGAAAATATATGAGTGTACCATGATCCCTCACATCAGCTATAGGTCTGGTCAGATGGGCACATTGGAAAACAAAACAGGCCCAGATGAACTCCTCAGACAGACCAACAAATCGGCACTAGGATCAATGGATTATAATTCCCCAAAACCTGAAAATTCAATTAAAATGGTGGATAAAGGAGTCCAATTTGAATAAGGAATTTCCCCTAGAAGATCCCCAATGGGAAGTAATTACAACAGATGCAAGTACAAGGGGATGTGTGCAAGGATTATGGAACAGTCAGAGCCGATTTCTCCAGTCCAACATTCTGGAAATGAGGGCAGTTTTCAAGGCAATTATGTATTTTGCCATTTACCTGAGGGGGAAGAGACTACTGATGAGAACAGACAACAGGGTGGTTGCTTCCTACCTGAACCACCAAAGGGGCATAAAGAGCAATCAGCTACTCTCTCAAATGGAACCAATTATGCAATGGGCCATGATTCATCTGAAAGATCTAAAAACAGTATATCTACCAGGAATAGAACGTACCTTAGCAGACTTCCTAAGCAGAGCAAGCATAGGCCCAGGAGAATGGTCTCTGAACAGGGACGTATTCCTACAGGTAGTAAAGACATGGTGAATACCACAAATAATTTGATGGCCACATCAAGGAATTCACAAACCACCAGATTCTTCTCGAGATGGAAAGACCACCAAGCAGAAGCCCAGGATGCCCTATCCCAAAAGTGGGAGTTTGAGATGGCATACATTTTCCCACTAATACCTCTGATCAACAAAGTACTGAGGAAAATATGGAAGGAGAATTGCACGGTGATTGCAATCCTCCCATCATGGCCGAGGAAACCTTGGTTCCGGCTTCTGTTACATATGAGCCAAAGAGCCCCAGTAATACTCCCACACAGATGGGACTTGCTTGTCCAGGGTCCAGCAGTGCATCCAGCACCACAATCACTTCAATTAGGGGCATGGTTCTTGAAAAAAACAATCTCTTAAAATCTGGCTTATCAGAGTCAGTCTCTAATACTGGCTACCCAAACTCCGGCCCTCCAGATGTTGCTGAACTACAACTCTATGAATTCATAGAACTATGATTCTATGAATGAAATAAATAGGCTGAGAATCTTGTGAGTTGTAGTTCGGCAACATCTGGAGGGCCGGAGTTTGGGAACGCCTGCTCTAATACATTGTTAAAATCCAGGAAAAGCTCTACTTCAGCTTCATATCACAAAGTATGGGATTAGTTCAGCTCCTGGATGCTCCATCTATGAGGAACCAAGCGTGGTGGAGATTTTGAATTTCCTTCAAAAAGGTCTGGCCTAAGTACCCTAAAAGTACAAGTTTCAGCAATTTCAGGCATGACAAATACCAGATGGGCTATAAATCCTCTCATAATGAGATTTTTCAGAGCAGTTTTGAGGATAAGACCACCTACCAAATAGTTGGAGCTTCCTTGGGACTTGCCTCTAGTACTAAATGCCCTAATAAAAGTACAATTTCAGCCACTGGAAGAAATGGGAATGTATTTACTTACCAAGAAAACCCTCTTTCTTATAGCAATAACATCTGCCAGAAGAGTATCAGAGATCCAGGCATTAAGTTCTGAAGAACCTTATACAGTATTCCATCAGGATCGGGTGGTGCTGGTTACTAGACCTGACTTTCTTCCGAAAGTAGTTTCTAGATTCCACATTCAGCAAGAAATTGTGCTTCCTTCATTCTTTCCTAATCCAGCAAACGAGGAAGAATTAGGATGGAGGAAATTGGATGTGATGAGATGCCTAAGCATTTATTTAAAAAGATGAAAGGATTTCAGAAAATCAGAAAGGCTTTTTATCCTACCTTCAGGAAACAGGAAAGGGGAAGCAGCCTCAATTGCAACATTGAGACGCTGCCTATCACTTGTCATTATAAAAGCAAACATTTCCCAAGGTCGTCAAGCTCCAAGTATCATTAAACCACACTCAAAAAGGAAGTTGGCTACTTCATGGTCTTGAAGAGCGGAGGTGCCCGTTGAGGATATTTGTAAGGCAGCTACATGGTCCTCTCCGATTACATTAGTCAAACACTACAAACTGGACTGGATTATAAAAAAAAACAGAGTGAGGAAGACAGAATGACCTATAAGACTAGGCAGAAAGAGGCTAAGCAAGTTATAAGAGCTTCCAAATCACACACAGAAGAGAAAATAGCACAGTCAGTAAAAAAGGGGGACAAAACTTTTTTTAGATACATAAATGAGAAAAGAAAAGTAAAACAAGGATTAGTTAGATTAAAAACAAAAGAAGGAAGGTATGTAGATGAGGATAAAGGTCTAGCTGACTGCCTCAATGAATATTTTTGTTCAGTATTTCCAGATGAAAATGAAGGAAAGGGACCTCAGTTAAGAAAAAGGATAAATGAGTAATTTATTACACGTGAGTTTACAGAGGAAGAGGTTCTATTTCAACTGTCAAAAGTAAAGACAAATAAGTCAATGGGACCTGATGGAATACACCCAAAGCTATTAAAAGAGCTTAGTGGTGTACTAGCAAAACCATTAACAGATTTATTTAACCAATCATTGATAACAGGAGTAGTCCCAGAAGATTGGAAGTTGGCGAATGTTGTGCCCATTCACAAGAAAGGTAATAGGGAGGAGTTGGGCAACTATAGGCCAGTAAGCCTTACTTCAGTAGTGGGGAAAGTGATGGAAACCATGTTAAAGGATAGGATTGTTGAACATCTAAAAACACATGGATTTCAAGATCAGAGACAACATGGGTTTACTTCAGGGAGATCATGCCAAACTAATCTTATTGATTTTTTTGATTGGGTAACTAAAATTATAGATCAGGGTGGTGCAGTAGACATTGCTTACCTAGATTTCAGTAAGGCTTTTGACACTGTTGCACATAGAAGGCTTATCAATAAACTACAATCTTTGAGTTTGGATTCCAATATTGTTGAATGGGTAAGGCAGTGGCTGAGTGACAGGCAACAGAGGGTTGTAGTCAATGGAGTATATTCGAAGCTTGGGCTTGTCACCAGTGGGGTACCTCAGGGATCTGTACTTGGACCCATTCTCTTTAATATTTTTATTAGTGATATTGCAGAAGGTCTTGATGGTAAGGTGTGTCTTTTTGCGGATGATACTAAGATATGTAACAGGGTTGATGTTCCAGGAGGGACAAGCCAAATGGAAAATGATTTAGGTAAACTAGAAAAATGGTCAGAGTTGTGGCAACTGACATTTAATGTGGATAAGTGCAAGATAATGCATCTTGGACGTAAAAACCCAAGGGCAGAGTACAGAATATTTGATAGAGTCCTAACCTCAACATCTGAGGAAAGGGATTTAGGGGTGATTATTTCTGATGACTTAAAGGTAGGCAGACAATGTAATAGAGCAGCAGGAAATGCTATCAGAATGCTTGGTTGTATAGGGAGAGGTATTAGCAGTAGAAAGAGGGAAGTGCTCATGCCATTGTACAGAACACTGGTGAGACCTCACTTGGAGTACTGTACACAATACTGGAGACCCTATCGTCAGAAGGATATTGATACCTTAGAGAGAGTTCAAAGAAGGGCTACTAAACTGGTTCATGGATTGCAGGATAAAACTTACCAGGAAAGGTTAAAGGATCTTAACATGTATAGCTTGGAGGAAAGACGAGACAGGGGGGATATGATAGAAACATTTAAATACATGAAGGGAATCAACACAGTAAAGGAGGAGACTATATTTAAAAGAAGAAAAACTACCACAACAAGAGGACATAGTCTTAAATTAGAGGGACAAAGGTTTAAATATAATATTCGGAAGTATTACTTTACTGAGAGGGTAGTGGATGCATGGAATAGCCTTCCAGCTGAAGTGGTAGAGGTTAACACCGTAAAGGAGTTTAAGCATGCGTGGGATAGGCATAAGGCTATCCTAACTATAAGATAAGGCCAGGGACTAATGAAAGTATTTAGAAAACTGGGCAGACTAGATGGGCCGAATGGTTCTTATCTGCCGTCACATTCTATGTTTCTATGTTTTCTATGTCTTCCTCAAACGATTATCACTTTGGGACGGGTGTTATACGGGATATTATGGCACTAGAAAAAGTGCAGAATTGGGCTACAAAATTAATAAACGGAATGGAACATATCAGCTATGTAGAAAGGTTAACAAATTTAAACCCCTTTAGTTTAGAAAAACGTCGCCTGAGAGGGGATATGATAACATTATACAAATATATTCGGGGCCAATACAAACCACTGTGTGGAAATCTATTCACAAACCGGACTTTACATAGGACACGAGGTCATGCATTTAGACTGGAAGAAATAAAATTTTGTCTAAGGCAAAGGAAAGTTTTTTTTACTGTAAGAACAATCAGGATGTGGAATTCTCTGCCCGAAGAAGTGGTTCTATCAGAGTCCATACAGATGTTCAAACAGCTACTAGATGCATACTTGCAAAAACAGAATATTCAAGGATATAATCTTTCAATGTAGGGTAATAACTGCTTGTTCCAAGGATAAATCTGACTGCCATTCTGGGGTCAAGAAGGATTTTTTTTGTTGCAAAATTGGAAGTTCTTCAAATTGGGTTTTTTGCCCTCTTTTGGATCAACAGCAAAAAAAAAAAATGTGAGGAAGGCTGAACTTGATGGACGCAAGTCTCTTTTCAGCTATGTAACTGTGGCGAAAGTGACCTCGCCACTGGTTTTTGGAGGAGACTACTTGCCAGCCTTTTACCCTGTGACTATGGCCCTTTAATTTATTGTGGTTGAGAGACCCTATTTGTGGCTATTGGGGCTTTAAACAATGGTTCTTTGAACTCCCGAACAGTCGAAGTGGCCGCCAGTTGACATTCGAACACATGGTGGCGGCCATCTTGTTCGCATGGACCAAAACCGTGAATAGACTTCAGGGGGACTTAGCCGCGAATGCCCTGGAACTATTTTTGGAATGAAAACCTCACGGTTTCCAGTCGATCCTCCAGGGGCACTTAGCCGCGATTCTATGGAACTGTTTTGGGTATGAAATCCTGTGTTCACCTGGGCAAAAATATGACTTTCATAAAATTCCTGAACCCCTGAATTTGGGTGATTTTTGGATATGTTGTTCACCCAGATCAGGGCTATCAGGGGGTGTTTTATGGGGATATGTTATGTTTCGGGGTACTTATTGGACGTTATAAAAATGTGTTTTTTTCTGCCTGGGGATAATTAAAGGGAAACTCCAGTGCCAGAAAAACGATCCGTTTTTCTGGCACTGGAGGGTCCCTCTCCCTCCCACCCACCAATCCCCGGTTACTGAAGGGGTGAAAACCCCTTCAGTCACTTACCAGGGGCAGCGACAGGTCCCACGTCGCTGCTTCCTCCTCCCCCGCCGCTCCTCCTTCTGGTTACGTCGGCCGGTGGGCGAGACTGATCTCGCCCGCCGGCCGAGGAGACCTAATGCGCATGCGCGGCAATGCCGCGCATGCGCATTAGCGCACCCCATAGGAAAGCATTGAAAATGAATTTCAATGCTTCCCTATGGGGAATAGAGCGACGCTGGAGGTCCTCACACAGCGTGAGGACGTCCAGCGACGCTCTAGCACAGAAAACCTGTGCTATGAAGCAGGAAGTGTCCTCTAGTGGCTGTCTAATAGACAGCCACTAGGGGAGGACTTAACCCTGCAAGGTAAATATTGCAGTTTTAAAAAAACTGCAATAATTACACTTGCAGGGTTAAGGGTAGTGGGAGTTGGCACCCAGACCACTCCAATGAGCTGAAGTGGTCTGGGTGCCTGGAGTGTCCCTTTAAGTTAAATCATTATCTGCCTTAATTATATCACAGGCAGAGGGGAGGGATTGTGTACTGTATGTGGGCGTGTCACATTGTTTTTATTGGCTTGCATACTTTGTGTCCCTGTGCCCAACAAAGTCCACCTGGGCGTCACCTATGTTGGGAAATCTGCATAAAAGGCCAGTGTGCCTCCATTAAAGCGCAGTTCCTGTTTTACCCTCAACATTGAGTCTCGTCTCATGTGTGGGGGAAAAGGCTGCACTAAGCTCTTTTAAGAGCTGTTCCTGCTTGACTCTCTGGAGGAAGAGAGGTTCACCCACTGGAACCTGGAGCCTTGTCGTAGGTCCAGGGTGGGTAGAAGACGGCGAGTTCCCAGCCAAGCTGTAACGCTGGACGTGGGGACTGCAGTGCTGATGGTGTCTGGTGGAGTGCTTGGAGTCCTCGGTGAGCACTAGGAGCATCCGTCGGCGGAGGTACAGGAAGCTCTGTTACAGGAACTATGAAACTATGATTTGTCTTCAGCATCAATAATGGCTACTGTTATGATTACTTTGGTTAAATCCCACCCTTCTTCAGAGCTTGGGTAATACCCATATGTGATGCTGCCATGTATAGCCAGGAAAGTAGAAAGTTGTTCCCAGACTTACCGTAATTTTCTTTTCCTGGCTATTATACACGGCAGCATCACGCTCCCTCCCTTCTGGATTCTTCAGCTGTAGCTATTTAACAATACTGAGAGGTTTACAGGGGAGTGGGCTCTTATGGGAAAGTTAATTGTTTAATTAAGGGGCTTACCCATATCAGATGCTGCCATGTGTAATGACCAGGAAAATAAAATGACGCTTTTCCAATCGCCTCAAAATGCGGCACTTTCCATCCCTTATTTTTAGTAACACACCGATTGTGTCTGACAATGCTCATTATTAATTCAGACAATTTATCGGAACCTCTTGTGAAGAAGTTTCTGCCTGAATGAGAGAACGTGTTTTTTTTTGCTAATTAAATTCCTTTTAGAGATGAGGTCAGTTTTCATTGTAAAGAAACTTTAGACTCCAGGCTTTGATGCCTTTTTTTGTGTCTTTTATACTTTTTGGCTTAAATAATTACCTCTAAAAAAAAAGGTACAACATTTATATTAACATTTGTATATTTTTGCAAATGATAGAAATTAAATGACATTTTTAAAGCAATCTGCATGTAACTCCGCCCTGCCCCCCTTTCGCCATGCTGCGTCCTCTACCTTTGTATTACCTTTCTGTCCCTCGCTTCCAACCTGCAAGGTTTCTCCAGTTACACACCTATCACACGAGCGCCTGCTCTGAGCTGAACTGAGGCTGTGCACAGAGAGAAATAGTTAACAACACCTACAGCAGATAAACCGTTTGATTTATAGTGAGTTAGTGACCAGCTTTATACACCAGTGACTGTCACATCATTTAACCCTTGCAGTGGGGCCCGGACTGGCAATGGCCATGGGTTGAGACCAGCAGGAGAGATCACAGGATCGCACCCCACATGCAGCATGCAGAGCCGACACTGTCCAAGCACCAGCCCTGCTGTGTACCTTCATGGGCCGGTGGGAACATCAAAGATCTCCCTCACCGGCCCACAAGCAGTGAAAGGCGGCCGCCTGATGGAGAGGAGAACCCGGGGAGCTGTAGCCAGCACTCACCACTAGGACCACCAGGGAGGGCAGCAGCACGGTCCCCCCTCCCAGGCTAAAGGTAAGAAGGGGAGGGATATAGCTATGAGGGATTTCATTATGGAGATTGATTTGACTATGCACATTTTATTTTACATAGTTGATTTTTTCTTACTGCTTCTTTAAATAAATCAGCCAAGCAAAGTTGATTAATTACTATCTTTCTATAACGGCAATTAGTTAGTGTAGGGCAGAAATCTCGCTTTCTTTGACTAAGATTGTATTTCTGTTGTAACTTTTCATACCAGGAGGTCCCTGAGGAAGTCCTTACAGGACGAAACGCATAGGACCTGGAGGAGTGGATTTGACCCATCTCCATCAGGGGAGGCACCCTTGAGCGATATTCTTACATCCTTCAATATAGCATTTACACTTATTCTACAGTGTAACACTATTATTTGTTATATTTATGTTGTAGATCTGCAGCTGTATGCATAGGACAGAAATAATACTGATATTCTAGCACTTTAAATAATAAATATATTTGTATAATCAACAGCATTTCCGTTAAACGTAAATAAAATGAATTGGTTACACATGACTGCTTTCTGGATTTGGTCATTGATAGCTGCTCTGTGTGGATAATAGTATCTATGAGCATTATTAGCTGTAATCCTTGTATTAAAGGAACACTAATGCAATAACGTTATTGTTATGAAGGAGCTCCCTGGCACCTTTTAGGGATTAAAGCGCTAGCAAATGGTGTAACCCCAAAGTCTAGTAGCCAGCGCTGTTTAGCTCTGCCCCTACCCTTCCACTTCTCTCTGATTCACTAAAGTGAGAATCGGAGCTAAACATATTCACACACACAGCACACTCACACTAACAACACACACACAACACCCTCACACGAACACACACACTACAGTCCATATGCACACACTCGCTACATCCCCTATACCCGCTATACACACACACTCTCTACAGCCCCATGCCACACATATTACACCACAAACACGAATGAAACCACACCACAATCGTCTCACTCTACACACACGCAATCCCACAAGCAGGCTCCAAACACATGCACCATACGCTTTCCTGGCCCTTTTGTCCTTTGTTATCCCTCTTATGGAGAGACCAAAGACAAGTTAAAGCAATAAATGTGCTTGCGATGTGCAGCGGGGCTCTAACATGCTTACTTTGAGAAGGGGCGTGCTTGGCATTAGTGGCACACCCTCTCTAGCCCCACCCCCTTAACATTAGATATTTCACACAGACTAGAACGGACAAGCTGACTCAGTGTGGGCAAAGCTCAAGACTGATGATGGAAACAATAACTTTAAAAGTGAGCATTTTTTATACATTTTATTATTTTAGAATGGTTGTTTTTGCATGATTTTAAATGCATTATTTATACAATATGCTAGGAGATATGGTCAATTTCAGGGCATAAAGTTCCCCCTAAGTGACAAATTTCCCAGCCTCTCATAACTTGTTCTTCTAGTACCTTTTATGAAAAATGATATATTTATCTTATATTGGTGCGGAAATTAGTGGTGAGGAGCTGCCATTTAATACCTAACAATGGTAAGTGGGGCCTTCAATGCATTTCATTTGTGAGTTTATTCCTAAATGCTTTCCCCATGGAGCTGCTCTAACCGCCTTCCCCCAAAGAGCTGCGCCCTAACCTCTATCCCCGATGGAACTGGTTCTGACCACCATCCCCATGAAGCTGGGCCTTAACCGTCTTCCCCCATGAAGCTGGGACCTAACCACCATCCCCCATGGAGCTGGGCCCTAACTGCTTTCCCCCATGGAACTGGGCCCTAACTGCCTTCCCCCATGGAGCTGGGCCCTAACCGCCATCCCCCTAACCGCCTTACCCCATGGAGCTGCTCTAACCACCATCCCCCATGAAGCTGGGCCCTAACCATCTTTCCCCACAGAGCCAGGATCTAAACGCCATTCCCCATGAAGCTGGGCCCTAACCACCTTACCCCATGAAGCTGGACACGACCCTAACCACCATTTCCCATTGAGCTGGGCCCTAACCACCTTACCCCATGAAGCTGGGCCCTAACCACCTTACCCCATGAAGCTGGGCCCTAATCACCTTACCCCATGGAGCTGGGCCCTAACTGCCTTACGCCATGAAGCTGGACCCTAACCACCATTTCCCATTTAGCTGAACCCTAACCACCTTAACCCATGAAGCTGGGCCCTAACCGCCTTCCCCATGAAGCTGGGCCCTATCTGCCTTCCCCCATGAAGCTGGGCCCTAACCACCTTACCCCATGGAGCTGGGCCCTAACCACCTTACCCCATGGAGCTGGGCCCTAACCACCTTACCCCATGAAGCTGGACTCTAACCACCATTTCCCATTGAGCTGGGCCCTAACCACCATAACCCATGAAGCTGGGCCCTAACCACGTTACCCCTTGGAGCTGGGCCCTATCTGCCTTCCCCCATGAAGCTGGTCCCTAACCACCTTACCCTATGAAGCTGGGCCCTAACCACCTTACCCTATGAAGCTGAACTCTAACAACCTTACCCCATGAAGCCGCCCTAACCACCGTACCCCATGAAGCTGGACCCTAACCACCATTTCCCATTGAGCTGGGCCCTAATCACCATAACCCATGAAGCTGGGCCCTAACCACGTTACCCCTTGGAGCTGGGCCCTATCTGCCTTCCCCCATTAAGCTGGTCCCTAACCACCTTACCCTATGAAGCTGGGCCCTAACCACACTATGAAGCTGAACTCTAACAACCTTACCCCATGAAGCCGCCCTAACCACCGTACCCCATGAAGCTGGACCCTAATCACCATTTCCCATGGAGCTGGGCCCTAACTGTCATCTTCCATGCAGCTGGACCCAAACTGCCTTCCCCCATGGAGCCGGGCCCTAACCACCTTCCCCCATGGAACTCCCCATGGAGTTGGGCCCTATCTGCCTTCCCCCATGGAGCTGGGCCTTATCTGCCTTCCCCCATGGAGCTGGGCCCTTTCTGCCTTCCCCTATGGAGCCGGGCCCTATCTGCCTTTCCCCATGGAGCTGGGCCCTATCTGCCTTCCCCCTTGGAGCTCCCCATGGAGCTGGGCCCTATCTGCCTTCCCCCATGGAGCCGGGCCCTATCTGCCTTCCCCCATGGAGCGGGTCCCTATCTGCCTTCCCCCATGAAGCTGGGCCCTATCTGCCTTCCCCCATGGAGCTGGGCCCTATCTGCCTTCCCCAATGAAGCTGGGCCCTAACCACCTTCCCCCATAGAGCTGGGCCCTATCTACCTTCCCCCATGGAGCTGGGCCCTATCTGCCTTCCCCCAGAGAGCTGGGCCCTATCTGCCTTCCCCCAGGGAGTCGGGCCCTATCTGCTTTCCCCCACGGAGCTGGGCCCTATCTGCCTTCCCCCACGGAGCTGGGCCCTATCTACCGTCCACCATGGAGCCGGCCCTATCTGCTTTCCCCCATGGAGCTGGGCCCTAACCAACTTCCCCCATGGAGCTGGGCCCTATCTGCCTTCCCCCATGGAGTTGGGCCCTAACTGCCTGCCCCCATGGAGCTGGACCCTAGCCACCTTACCCCATGAAGCTGGACCCTAACCACCATTTCCCATTGAGCTGGGCCCTAACCACCATAACCCATGAAGCTGGGCCCTAACCACCTTACCCCTTGGAGCTGGGCGCTATCTGCCTTCCCCCATGAAGCTGGTCCCTAACCACCTTACCCTATGAAGCTGGGCCCTAACCACCTTACCCTATGAAGCTGAACTCTAACAACCTTACCCCATGAAGCCGCCCTAACCACCGTACCTCATGAAGCTGGACCCTGATCACCATTTCCCATGGAGCTGGGCCCTAACTGCCATCTTCCATGCAGCTGGACCCAAACTGCCTTCCCCCATGGAGCCGGGCCCTAACCACCTTTCCCCATGGAACTCCCCATGGAGTTGGGCCCTATCTGCCTTCCCCCATGGAGCTGGGCCTTATCTGCCTTCCCCCATGGAGCCGGTCCCTATCTGCCTTCCCCCATGGAGCTGGGCCCTTTCTGCCTTCCCCAATGGAGCCGGGCCCTTTCTGCCTTCCCCCATGGAGCCGGGCCCTATCTGCCTTTCCCCATGGAGCTGGGCCCTATCTGCCTTCCCCCTTGGAGCTCCATATGGAGCTGGGCCCTATCTGCCTTCCCCCATGGAGCCGGGCCCTATCTGCCTTCCCCCATGGAGCGGGTCCCTATCTGCCTTCCCCCATGTAGCTGGGTCCTATCTGCCTTCCCCCACGGAGCTGGGCCCTATCTGCCTTCCCAAATGAAGCTGGGCCCTAACCACATTCCCCCATAGAGCTGGGCCTTATCTACCTTCCCCCATGGAGCTGGGCCCTATCTGCCTTCCCCCAGGGAGCTGGGCCCTATCTGCCTTCCCCCAGGGAGTCGGGCCCTATCTGCTTTCCCCCACGGAGCTGGGCCCTATCTGCCTTCCCCCATGGAGCTGGGCCATATCTGGCTTCCCCCAGGGAGCTGGGCCCTATCTGCCTTCCCCCAGGGAGTTGGGCCCTAACTGCATGCCCCCATGAAGCTGTGCCCTATCTGCCTTCCCCCATTGAGTTGGGCTCTATCTGCCTTCCCCCATGGAGCCGCGCCCTATCTGCCTTCCCCCATGGAGCCTGTCCCTATCTGCCTTCCCCTGGGGCCCTATCTGGGCCCTATCTGCCTTCCCCCTTGGAGCTCCCCATGGAGCTGGGCCCTATCTGCCTTCCCCCATGGAGCCGGGCCCTATCTGCCTTCCCCCATGGAGCGGGTCCCTATCTGCCTTCCCCCATGAAGCTGGGCCCTATCTGCCTTCCCCCATGGAGCTGGGCCCTATCTGCCTTCCCCAATGAAGCTGGGCCCTAACCACCTTCCCCCATAGAGCTGGGCCCTATCTACCTTCCCCCATGGAGCTGGGCCCTATCTGCCTTCCCCCAGGGAGCTGGGCCCTATCTGCCTTCCCCCAGGGAGTCGGGCCCTATCTGCTTTCCCCCACGGAGCTGGGCCCTATCTGCCTTCCCCCACGGAGCTGGGCCCTATCTACCGTCCACCATGGAGCCGGCCCTATCTGCTTTCCCCCATGGAGCTGGGCCCTAACCAACTTCCCCCATGGAGCTGGGCCCTATCTGCCTTCCCCCATGGAGTTGGGCCCTAACTGCCTTCCCCCATGGAGTTGGGCCCTAACTGCCTGCCCCCATGGAGCTGGACCCTAACCACCTTACCCCATGAAGCTGGACCCTAACCACCATTTCCCATTGAGCTGGGCCCTAACCACCATAACCCATGAAGCTGGGCCCTAACCACCTTACCCCTTGGAGCTGGGCGCTATCTGCCTTCCCCCATGAAGCTGGTCCCTAACCACCTTACCCTATGAAGCTGGGCCCGAACCACCTTACCCTATGAAGCTGAACTCTAACAACCTTACCCCATGAAGCCGCCCTAACCACCGTACCTCATGAAGCTGGACCCTGATCACCATTTCCCATGGAGCTGGGCCCTAACTGCCATCTTCCATGCAGCTGGACCCAAACTGCCTTCCCCCATGGAACCGGGCCCTAACCACCTTTCCCCATGGAACTCCCCATGGAGTTGGGCCCTATCTGCCTTCCCCCATGGAGCTGGGCCTTATCTGCCTTCCCCCATGGAGCCGGTCCCTATCTGCCTTCCCCCATGGAGCTGGGCCCTTTCTGCCTTCCCCAATGGAGCCGGGCCCTTTCTGCCTTCCCCCATGGAGCCGGGCCCTATCTGCCTTTCCCCATGGAGCTGGGCCCTATCTGCCTTCCCCCTTGGAGCTCCATATGGAGCTGGGCCCTATCTGCCTTCCCCCATGGAGCTGGTCCCTAACCACCTTACCCTATGAAGCTGGGCCCGAACCACCTTACCCTATGAAGCTGAACTCTAACAACCTTACCCCATGAAGCCGCCCTAACCACCGTACCTCATGAAGCTGGACCCTGATCACCATTTCCCATGGAGCTGGGCCCTAACTGCCATCTTCCATGCAGCTGGACCCAAACTGCCTTCCCCCATGGAACCGGGCCCTAACCACCTTTCCCCATGGAACTCCCCATGGAGTTGGGCCCTATCTGCCTTCCCCCATGGAGCTGGGCCTTATCTGCCTTCCCCCATGGAGCCGGTCCCTATCTGCCTTCCCCCATGGAGCTGGGCCCTTTCTGCCTTCCCCAATGGAGCCGGGCCCTTTCTGCCTTCCCCCATGGAGCCGGGCCCTATCTGCCTTTCCCCATGGAGCTGGGCCCTATCTGCCTTCCCCCTTGGAGCTCCATATGGAGCTGGGCCCTATCTGCCTTCCCCCATGGAGCGGGTCCCTATCTGCCTTCCCCCATGGAGCTGGGTCCTATCTGCCTTCCCCCACGGAGCTGGGCCCTATCTGCCTTCCCAAATGAAGCTGGGCCCTAACCACATTCCCCCATAGAGCTGGGCCCTATCTACCTTCCCCCATGGAGCTGGGCCCTATCTGCCTTCCCCCACGGAGCTGGGCCCTATCTGCCTTCCCCCATGGAGCTGGGCCCTATCTGGCTTCCCCCAGGGAGCTGGGCCCTATCTGCCTTCCCCCAGGGAGTTGGGCCCTAACTGCATGCCCCCATGAAGCTGTGCCCTATCTGCCTTCCCCCATTGAGTTGGGCTCTATCTGCCTTCCCCCATGGAGCCGCGCCCTATCTGCCTTCCCCCATGGAGCCTGGCCCTATCTGCCTTCCCCCATGGAGCTGGGCCCTATCTGCCTTCCCCCATGGAGCTGGACCCTATCTGCCTTCCCCACGGAGCTTGGCCCTATCTGCCTTCCCCCGTGGAGCTGGGCCCTATCTGCCTTCCCCCGTGGAGCTGGGCCCTATCTGCCTTCCCCCATGGAGCCGGGCACTATCTGCCTTCCCCCATGGAGCCGGGCGCTATCTGCCTTCCCCCATGGAGTTGGGCCCTATCTGCCTTCCCCCATGGAGTCGGGCCCTATCTGCCTTCCCCCACGGAGCTGGGCCCTATCTGCCTTCCCCCAAGGAGCCTGGCCCTATCTGCCTTCCCCCACGGAGTTGGGCCCTAACTGCATGCCCCCATGGAGCTGTGCCCTATCTGCCTTCCCCCATGGAGCCACGCCCTATCTGCCTTCCCCCATGGAGCCTGGCCCTATCTGCCTTCCCCCATGGAGCTGGACCCTATCTGCCTTCCCCACGGAGTTTGGCCCTATCTGCCTTCCCCCGTGGAGCTGGGCCCTATCTGCCTTCCCCCGTGGAGCCGGGCGCTATCTGCCTTCCCCCATGGAGCCGGGCGATATCTGCCTTCCCCCATGGAGTTGGGCCCTATCTGCCTTCCCCCATGGAGTCGGGCCCTATCTGCCTTCCCCCATGGAGCTGGGCCCTATCTGCCTTCCCCCATGGAGCTGGGCCCTATCTGCCTTCCCCCAAGGAGCCAGGCCCTATCTGCCTTCCCCCAAGGAGCCGGGCCCTATCTGCCTTCCCCCACGGAGCTGGGCCCTATCTGCCTTCCCCCAAGGAGCCGGGCCCTATCTGCCTTCCCCCACGGAGCTGGGCCCTATCTGCCTTCCCCCACAGAGCCGGGCCCTATCTGCCTTCCCCCACGGAGCTGGGCCCTATCTGCCTTCCCCCATGAAGCCGGGCCCTATCTGCCTTCCCCCATGGAGCCGGGCCCTATCTGCCTTCCCCCATGGAGTTGGGCCCTATCTACCTTCCCCCATGGAGCCGGGCCCTATCTGCCTTCCCCCATGGAGCCGGGCCCTATCTGCCTTCCCCCACGGAGCTGGGCCCTATCTGCCTTCCCCCATGGAGTTGGGCCCTATCTGCCTTCCCCCATGGAGCCGGGCCCTATCTGCCTTCCCCCACGGAGCTGGGCCCTATCTGCCTTCCCCCACAGAGCTGGGCCCTATCTGCCGGCCCTATCTGCCTATCTGCCTTCCCCCATGGAGCCGGGCCCTATCTGCCTTCCTCCACAGAGCTGGGCCCTATCTGCCGGAGATGCCGGCCCTATCTGCCTTCCCCCATGGAGCCGGGCCCTATCTGCCTTCCCCCACAGAGCTGGGCCCTATCTGCCTTCCCCCACAGAGCTGGGCCCTATCTGCCTTCCCCCGTGGAGCTGGGCCCTATCTGCCTTCCCCCGTGGAGCCGGGCGCTATCTGCCTTCCCCCATGGAGCCGGGCGATATCTGCCTTCCCCCATGGAGTTGGGCCCTATCTGCCTTCCCCCATGGAGTCGGGCCCTATCTGCCTTCCCCCATGGAGCTGGGCCCTATCTGCCTTCCCCTATGGAGCTGGGCCCTATCTGCCTTCCCCCAAGGAGCCAGGCCCTATCTGCCTTCCCCCAAGGAGCCGGGCCCTATCTGCCTTCCCCCACGGAGCTGGGCCCTATCTGCCTTCCCCCAAGGAGCCGGGCCCTATCTGCCTTCCCCCACGGAGCTGGGCCCTATCTGCCTTCCCCCACAGAGCCGGGCCCTATCTGCCTTCCCCCACGGAGCTGGGCCCTATCTGCCTTCCCCCATGAAGCCGGGCCCTATCTGCCTTCCCCCATGGAGCCGGGCCCTATCTGCCTTCCCCCATGGAGTTGGGCCCTATCTACCTTCCCCCATGGAGCCGGGCCCTATCTGCCTTCCCCCATGGAGCCGGGCCCTATCTGCCTTCCCCCACGGAGCTGGGCCCTATCTGCCTTCCCCCATGGAGTTGGGCCCTATCTGCCTTCCCCCATGGAGCCGGGCCCTATCTGCCTTCCCCCACGGAGCTGGGCCCTATCTGCCTTCCCCCACAGAGCTGGGCCCTATCTGCCGGCCCTATCTGCCTTCCCCCATGGAGCCGGGCCCTATCTGCCTTCCTCCACAGAGCTGGGCCCTATCTGCCGGAGATGCCGGCCCTATCTGCCTTCCCCCATGGAGCCGGGCCCTATCTGCCTTCCCCCACAGAGCTGGGCCCTATCTGCCTTCCCCCACAGAGCTGGGCCCTATCTGCCTTCCCCCACAGAGCTGGGCCCTATCTGCCTTCCCCCGTGGAGCTGGGCCCTATCTGCCTTCCCCCGTGGAGCCGGGCGCTATCTGCCTTCCCCCATGGAGCCGGGCGATATCTGCCTTCCCCCATGGAGTTGGGCCCTATCTGCCTTCCCCCATGGAGTCGGGCCCTATCTGCCTTCCCCCATGGAGCTGGGCCCTATCTGCCTTCCCCTATGGAGCTGGGCCCTATCTGCCTTCCCCCAAGGAGCCAGGCCCTATCTGCCTTCCCCCAAGGAGCCGGGCCCTATCTGCCTTCCCCCACGGAGCTGGGCCCTATCTGCCTTCCCCCAAGGAGCCGGGCCCTATCTGCCTTCCCCCACGGAGCTGGGCCCTATCTGCCTTCCCCCACAGAGCCGGGCCCTATCTGCCTTCCCCCACGGAGCTGGGCCCTATCTGCCTTCCCCCATGAAGCCGGGCCCTATCTGCCTTCCCCCATGGAGCCGGGCCCTATCTGCCTTCCCCCATGGAGTTGGGCCCTATCTACCTTCCCCCATGGAGCCGGGCCCTATCTGCCTTCCCCCATGGAGCCGGGCCCTATCTGCCTTCCCCCACGGAGCTGGGCCCTATCTGCCTTCCCCCATGGAGTTGGGCCCTATCTGCCTTCCCCCATGGAGCCGGGCCCTATCTGCCTTCCCCCACGGAGCTGGGCCCTATCTGCCTTCCCCCACAGAGCTGGGCCCTATCTGCCGGCCCTATCTGCCTTCCCCCATGGAGCCGGGCCCTATCTGCCTTCCTCCACAGAGCTGGGCCCTATCTGCCGGAGATGCCGGCCCTATCTGCCTTCCCCCATGGAGCCGGGCCCTATCTGCCTTCCCCCACAGAGCTGGGCCCTATCTGCCTTCCCCCACAGAGCTGGGCCCTATCTACCTTCCACCAGGGAGCCGGCCCTATCTGCTTTCCCCCATGGAGCTGGGCCCTATCTGCCTTCCCCCACGGAGCTGGGCCCTATCTGCCTTCCCCCACGGAGCTGGGCCCTATCTGCCTTCCCCCACGGAGTTGGGCCCTATCTGCCTTCCCCCATGGTTTGGGCCCTAAATGCCTTCCCCATGGAGCCGGGCCCTATCTGCCTTCCCCCATGGAGCCGGGCCCTATCTGCCTTCCCCCATGGAGCTGGGCCCTATCTGCCTTCCCCCATGGAGCCGGGCCCTATCTGCCTTCCCCCACGGAGCTGGGCCCTATCTGCCTTCCCCCACAGAGCTGGGACCTATCTACCTTCCACCATGGAGCCGGCCCTATCTGCTTTCCCCCATGGAGCTGGGCCCTATGGAGCCAGGTCCTATCTGCCTTCCCCCACGGAGCTGGGCCCTATCTGCTTTCCCCCACAGAGCTGGGCCCTATCTGCCTTCCCCCATGGAGTTGGGCCCTAACTGCCTTCTCCCATGGAGCCGGGCCCTATCTGCCTTCCCCCATGGAGCCGGGCCCTATCTGCCTTCCCCCATGGAGTTGGGCCCTATCTGCCTTCCCCCATGGAGTTGGGCCCTATCTACCTTCCCCCACGGAGCCGCGCCCTATCTGCCTTCCTCCACGGAGTCGGGCCCTATCTGCTTTCCCCCATGGAGCCGGGCCCTATCTGCCTTCCCCCATGGAGCCGGGCCCTATCTACCTTCCCCCATGGAGCCGGGCCCTATCTACGTTCCCCCATGGAGCTGGGCCCTATCTGCCTTCCCCCATGGAACCGGGCCCTATCTGCCTTCCCCCATGGAGCCGGGCCCTATCTGCCTTCCCCCATGGAGCCGGGCCCTATCTGCCTTCCCCCATGGAACCGGGCCCTATCTGCCTTCCCCCAAGGAGCCGGGCCCTATCTGCCTTCCTACACGGAGCTGGGCCCTATCTGCCTTCCCCCACGGAGCCGGGCCCTATCTACCTTCCCCCATGGAGCCGGGCCCTATCTGCCTTCCCCCATGGAGCCGGGCCCTATCTGCCTTCCCCCATGGAGCCGGGTCCTATCTGCCTTCCCCCATGGAATCGGACCCTATCTGCCTTCCCCCATGGAGCTGGGCCCTATCTGCCTTCCCCCATGGAGCTGGGCCCTATCTGCCTTCCCCCATGGAGCCGGGCCCTATCTGCCTTCCCCCATGGAGCCGGGCCCTATCTGCCTTCCCCCATGGAGCTGGGCCCTATCTGCCTTCCCCCATGGAGCCGGGCCCTATCTGCCTTCCCCCATGGAGCCGGGCCCTATCTGCCTTCCCCCATGGAGCCGGGCCCTATCTGCCTTCCCCCATGGAGCCGGGCCCTATCTGCCTTTCCCCATGGAGCCGGGCCCTATCTGCCTTCCCCCATGGAGCCGGGCCCTATCTGCCTTCCCCCATGGAGCCGGGCTCTATCTGCCTTCCCCCATGGAACCGGGCCCTATCTGCCTTCCCCCATGGAGCCGGGCCCTATCTGCCTTCCCCCATGGAGCCGGGCCCTATCTGCCTTCCCCCATGGAGCCGGGCCCTATCTGCCTTCCCCCATGGAGCCGGGCCCTATCTGCCGTCCCCCATGGAGCCGGGCCCTATCTGCCTTCCCCCATGGAACCGGGCCCTATCTGCCTTCCCCCATGGAGCCAGGCCCTATCTGCCTTCCCCCATGGAGCCTGGCCCTATCTGCCTTCCCCCATGGAACCGGGCCCTATCTGCCTTCCCCCATGGAGCCGGGCCCTATCTGCCTTCCCCCATGGAGCCGGGCCCTATCTGCCTTCCCCCATGGAGCTGGGCCTTATCTGCCTTCCCCCATGGAGCCGGGCCCTATCTGCCTTCCCCCATGGAGCCGGGCCCTATCTGCCTTCCCCCATGGAGCCGGGCCCTATCTGCCTTCCCCCATGGAGCCGGGCCCTATCTGCCGTCCCCCATGGAGCCGGGCCCTATCTGCCTTCCCCCATGGAACCGGGCCCTATCTGCCTTCCCCCATGGAGCCAGGCCCTATCTGCCTTCCCCCATGGAGCCGGGCCCTATCTGCCTTCCCCCATGGGAGCAATGTCCAGATGTTAATAGACACCCACACTCACAATTCCCAGTTACAAGTACATGACAGGTTTTATGGCCGGTTACCTAAAACTACTATTAAATATAGATGTTGAAAACATTTATTACATTTTTACAGAATTGTTGATCAGTATTTTCTGATTATTGAAATCTCGTCATTATTCTTCTTTTTCTACTTGTTTTTTCCCACAATGAGCAAATAGATGTGTGTTTGCAATGATTGCTACTGTGATAGCGTGTTGGAAGCTGCCTGTTTGGGACGTTTTTTAACTGACTGACTTGGCCTAGTGGTGGGAGAAACATTGTGCAGTAAGCTTGTTTCACCATTTAAAGAGGAATGATAGCCTCTCACGATATGAAATCATTTTGTAAACACTTTGCAGCGAACATAAGAAAATAAAAACACTGAAATGAAACTATGCCGGAATTAAAAAATATATATAAAATGTGATATGTACATAGCGAAGCATAATATCCTTTAAATGTCCCACATTCCTGAAATACGGGCCTGGACATTCAAAGGGGAATTGTCACATTCCAGAAATGGTAATTTTATTTTTAGTTAACAAATATGTTTGCAAGATATCAAAAATAAAATGAAAAGTAAAGAATGCTAACTGCTGTATTTACTATCAGCACTGCCGGTCAGTACAGAGAAAGCATCGAGGAGGAGCACAAACTATGTTTCTGTTTCTCCTCGTCCTCCGATCCAATGAGTGCTCTGACTGTGCTAGGACTAAACGTGAATTTATTGTCAACATTTCAAAGAAAACAGGGCGATTCCCAATGTCTTACTCAATGGTCTAACTCCCTTTGAAATCTTTTTCATGCAGATAGGAGGTATAGGAAACAGGTTACCCACCAGTATGTAGTATTCATATGCTGCAATAAACAAGCCTAAAGAAGTGACAAGGGGTTCACAACATTTGAACAAAATAGATTGAAAAATGTCCCCAACTCAGTTTAATTACTCCTCTAAGAATTCTTCACTAAACAATGATTTTTATTGAAATAAAAACCCAACTGCAACATTTAGGCCGAAGCAGCTCTGATGAAACCATCTTTAATTCCGCTTCGTTTTCATTTGGCTATTTTTGCCAAGTCTTTGAAATTCTAGTGTTTACAATTCGGTGTTTAGTGAGTAACCTCCAATGTAAGATATTGATCGTACGTGAACCCAGAGGCGTTATAATCACTGTGATAGCTATGAATATATCACGGAGTAAGGTTATTGGCTACCCATTTAGCTTTGCTCATTACTTATTGTTATTTTCTAAACCAGGAATTGGAAAGTTTAGGCCGAATGGAAGAAAAAAATAGCAGAACGTGAGATTTATTTGTTAATCAGCAAATTGTGACTTCGTAAATAACCATGTATGTAATATCCCCACAAGGTGTGTCTTTATAATATCTTAGCAGGAACCTACAGATCTGACAATAAGAAATGTTATTTCAGGACTATAGGTTCCCTTCTGTCCACCGCCCGTTGCTGTGTAAATATTACTCGTTTTCAGCGCTAGGACCCCTCCGCTGCAGCCTCTCGCTTCACCTGCAATCCCATTCATCTCACTGAGAAGCATTGGATTGGACAGGGCAATGTAAATAAGACCCAGCTCCCCTTGGGCAAGTGCCTCTAGGATCAAATGACAGGACATGGCACCCAGACCACTTTATGGAGTGATCCTGGGGTTCCTTCATGCAGCACCCTCAGCCTGTTACTGCAAACCGCCCAACCTGTTACAGTATCTCTCATTTACACACAGAGTTCTCAAATCATTTTGTTTGTTTGTTTTATAGTGCTAGTTTTCCCTAATGTATAAAATGGACATATTAAAACACAGTGAAATAAATTGCAGGATCCTTATGTTATCCCAAAACGCACACAAATGAATGAATTCAGTTTTGTTGACCACTGATGTTATACCGTGTTACCGATTTTTGCCAGAGAGACCAGCAAGGCATTATGTACTGCGTTACCGGCCAGTCCAGCAGTGAAATGGTTAAAGCCTACGTATATAACTCCCGGCACAGTGGATTCCCCATGTTCTTCCAGTGCCTCTCACAGTGTTGCACAGTGAATACAAATGGTAGAAAATGTAAACACAGAAAAGCCCATTTACAAAAAATGTGTTGTTTTTTTTGATATTTGTTTAAAAAAAATCTATATAGTTCTAACGTACAGGTGAGACCAGGGGGCGAGATGCTCTGCAGCTTCCTCTCTATACTTGCGTATGATGCTGTGATAATCTTTTACATGCAGGTGGAAACGTTCTACTGCAAAGTCTTGTGGGGTAGGAGACGGTTTTTGTTTTTGTGGGATTTTCCCCATATTTCACGTCAGTCATAAAAAGGGGGCACGTGCTCCCCTCACCCGAGCACAGACCTGAGCGAACATTTTATGCCATCCGTTGTGAGGCTTCACTGTGAGAAGAGAATAGAACTTCCCCCCTTCAATCCCATCTAACACATACACAGACTTCTCCTGGTGAAAGCTGGGATCTCAGGCCTCTCTCTCTCTCTCTCTCTCTCTCCCTCTCTGTTGCTGTCGCTAGCGAAGGAGGACAGGCAGACCACACTGTATATTCCTCACTGGTACCCAGACGTCACTAACTGCTCCCGGTAGAGTTGGAACTGATGTGATTACTGATCATGTGATGGTTTAGAGAGGAATTGGAGCCCGGGGAGCTGTTGGAATTATTTTGGTGCTGAAAAAACAAACAAATAAATAAAAGTTATACAATACAAAATAGTTATCAATATATAATTACACTGTGCATCATATGGAGCAGAGGATAACTATACTAAAATAGGATAATGTACTTTATCTCTACTGTGACAAACTGTGTATTACCATAAAAATAAAATATACACACACTGTATACCTACTGCACTTACTGTACCTCCCTCTACTGTAATGTAACCTGTAACGTGCTGAGTACACCTGTTAGTGCTATGTAAATAAAATATACATACACTGTATACCTACTGCACTTACTGTACCTCCCTCTACTGTAATGTAACCTGTAAAGTGCTGAGTACACCTGTTAGCGCTATATAAATATAATATACATACACTGTATACCTACTGCACTTACTGTACCTCCCTCTACTGTAATGTAACCTGTAACGTGCTGAGTACACCTGTTAGCGCTATATAAATAAAATATACATACAGTGTATACCTACTGCACTTACTGTACCTCCCTCTACTGTAATGTAACCTGTAACGTGCTGAGTACACCTGTTAGCGCTATATAAATATAATATACATACAGTGTATACCTACTGCACTTACTGTACCTACCTCTACTGTAATGTAACCTGTAAAGTGCTGAGTACACCTGTTAGCGCTATATAAATAAAATATACATACAGTGTATACCTACTGCACTTACTGTACCTACCTCTACTGTAATGTAACCTGTAAAGTGCTGAGTACACCTGTTAGCGCTATATAAATAAAATATACATACACTGTATACCTACTGCACTTACTGTACCTCCCTCTACTGTAATGTAACCTGTAACGTGCTGAGTACACCTGTTAGCGCTATATAAATATAATATACATACAGTGTATACCTACTGCACTTACTGTACCTACCTCTACTGTAATGTAACCTGTAAAGTGCTGAGTACACCTGTTAGCGCTATATAAATAAAATATACATACACTGTATACCTACTGCACTTACTGTACCTCCCTCTACTGTAATGTAACCTGTAAAGTGCTGAGTACACCTGTTAGCGCTATATAAATATAATATACATACACTGTATACCTACTGCACTTACTGTACCTCCCTCTACTGTAATGTAACCTGTAACGTGCTGAGTACACCTGTTAGCGCTATATAAATATAATATACATACAGTGTATACCTACTGCACTTACTGTACCTCCCTCTACTGTAATGTAACCTGTAACGTGCTGAGTACACCTGTTAGCGCTATATAAATATAATATACATACACTGTATACCTACTGCACTTACTGTACCTCCCTCTACTGTAATGTAACCTGTAAAGTACTGAGTACACCTGTTAGCGCTATATAAATATAATAAACATACACTGTATACCTACTGCACTTACTGTACCTCCCTCTACTGTAATGTAACCTGTAACGTGCTGAGTACACCTGTTAGCGCTATATAAATAAAATATACATACACTGTATACCTACTGCACTTACTGTACCTCCCTCTACTGTAATGTAACCTGTAACGTGCTGAGTACACCTGTTAGCGCTATATAAATATAATATACATACAGTGTATACCTACTGCACTTACTGTACCTCCCTCTACTGTAATGTAACCTGTAACGTGCTGAGTACACCTGTTAGCGCTATATAAATATAATATACATACACTGTATACCTACTGCACTTACTGTACCTCCCTCTACTGTAATGTAACCTGTAAAGTACTGAGTACACCTGTTAGCGCTATATAAATATAATAAACATACACTGTATACCTACTGCACTTACTGTACCTCCCTCTACTGTAATGTAACCTGTAAAGTGCTGAGTACACCTGTTAGCGCTATATAAATATAATATACATACAGTGTATACCTACTGCACTTACTGTACCTCCCTCTACTGTAATGTAACCTGTAACGTGCTGAGTACACCTGTTAGCGCTATATAAATAAAATATACATACACTGTATACCTACTGCACTTACTGTACCTCCCTCTACTGTAATGTAACCTGTAACGTGCTGAGTACACCTGTTAGCGCTATATAAATATAATATACATACAGTGTATACCTACTGCACTTACTGTACCTCCCTCTACTGTAATGTAACCTGTAACGTGCTGAGTACACCTGTTAGCGCTATATAAATATAATATACATACACTGTATACCTACTGCACTTACTGTACCTCCCTCTACTGTAATGTAACCTGTAACGTGCTGAGTACACCTGTTAGCGCTATATAAATATAATATACATACACTGTATACCTACTGCACTTACTGTACCTCCCTCTACTGTAATGTAACCTGTAAAGTACTGAGTACACCTGTTAGCGCTATATAAATATAATAAACATACACTGTATACCTACTGCACTTACTGTACCTCCCTCTACTGTAATGTAACCTGTAAAGTGCTGAGTACACCTGTTAGCGCTATATAAATATAATATACATACAGTGTATACCTACTGCACTTACTGTACCTCCCTCTACTGTAATGTAACCTGTAAAGCGCTGAGTACACCTGTTAGCGCTATATAAATATAATATACATACAGTGTATACCTACTGCACTTACTGTACCTCCCTCTACTGTAATGTAACCTGTAAAGTGCTGAGTACACCTGTTAGCGCTATATAAATAAAATATACATACACTGTATACCTACTGCACTTACTGTACCTCCCTCTACTGTAATGTAACCTGTAAAGTACTGAGTACACCTGTTAGCGCTATATAAATACAATATACATACACTGTATACCTACTGCACTTACTGTACCTTCCTCTACTGTAATGTAACCTGTAAAGTGCTGAGTACACCTGTTAGCGCTATATAAATACAATATACATACACTGTATACCTACTGCACTTACTGTACCTCCCTCTACTGTAATGTAACCTGTAAAGTGCTGAGTACACCTGTTAGCGCAATATAAATAAAATATACACACACTGTATACCTACTGCACTTACTGTACCTCCCTCTACTGTAATGTAACCTGTAAAGTGCTGAGTACACCTGTTAGCGCAATATAAATAAAATATACACACACTGTATACCTACTGTACTTACTGTACCTCCCTCTACTGTAATGTAACCTGTAAAGTGCTGAGTACACCTGTTAGCGCTATATAAATACAATATACATACACTGTATACCTACTGCACTTACTGTACCTCCCTCTACTGTAATGTAACCTGTAAAGTGCTGAGTACACCTGTTAGCGCAATATAAATAAAATATACACACACTGTATACCTACTGCACTTACTGTACCTCCCTCTACTGTAATGTAACCTGTAAAGTGCTGAGTACACCTGTTAGCGCTATATAAATATAATATACATACACTGTATACCAGGGGAGGGCTGGCAGCCTTAGGCCTGGGGGGCAAAACCAGTCAAGTGGCCCATTGCGCCACCAAATCAGTTCACCATCCATGCCCACCTTTTTCTGGTTTTATAACGGATATTGATGTAATGCTAATCAGTAGCTCTTTGCCATACCCGCTCCTTCACGGCTCTGACTTTCAATGTTGTCAGAGCACAGGCTGAGAATCTCTGAGCCTGTGCTCTGACTCAGTAACTGAGCGCCGGAACCACGAGGGAGAGGATATGATCTGACTGCACCTACTGCTGGTGCGCACCAGTGGACCACCAGCGAATCGTTTAAATTAAATATGCTGGTGTACCCAACTTGTGAGCTGTGTTGGCCGCCGGGCGCCTCTGTGGTCATGGCACCCTGCGTGACCGCACAGCTTGCCCACCCCAACAGCTGGCCCTGCTGACACACACTGATGTTACTACTTAGACATCCCTCAATATTAATACAGAGATGAGAGTAAACACAAATAAACTGTGGAAACTAGAGCTGATCCCCCCCAAATTTATAAAGGTTTGCTTAGAGGATTTATTCAAGATTAAATCATGCCTCCTCCTCTCTCCCCCATGCGCTGCTCTGTAGGCTGGGAGGAAATGAAGAGTAATCACAGTCTCCCAGCACAACGCCACCTGTGGCTGCATGGGGAACAGCTGTTTAATGTAATGCTTGCAGGACGGCCAGCTGCCGCAGAACCTCTTTGTTTCCGTCTCTGCAAAGGGCTCCAGGCACTGCTTGTTGTGAGTGTGAGCCACTGTAAATTAGGGGCAGAGGGCACTTGCACTGCGGTCAAGACGGGTCTGGGCAGGAGAAGAGTGCAGTGCAATCAGTGCACTCCCCTCCTGTGGGTCACCAGTAGACTGGTGCACCTGCCCAGGATCAGAGCCGGTGCAAGGATTTTTGCCGCCCTAGACAAAATATAAATTTGCCGCCCCCCCCCCCATGTGACATCACAATGCCCCACCCGTATGATCTGCCATATGAACTAACGCCAGTGCTGCACACAGTGTGTGTTTACATTAAAAAGCCTGCAGGGACCAGCTATAGACACCAGAACCACTTCATTAAGCTATAGTGTCCCTTTAATGTGAGGTAAATTATAGATTAGTGTCACTAATAATATACTAGATTGCCTACTTACAATTAGATGAGGATGATGATGGGCTGCAGTTTGGCTCCACTGGTCTGGTGTAGAACAGGACCTCTGGAGGCTGTTTGCAACTGTGGTCACAAAATTCAACGTTCTGGGAGAATTGGAAGCAGCTCCATTTTTTGGGGGCCTCTTACACATCTCAAGGTCTGGGCTCCAGTGCCTGACGGTGAGTATGCCCATAAGGCCCACTCATAAGTCCACTTGTATGTTCCACCCACCCATGAGCTCGCTCACAGGGAGTGGAGTGTGTAGGGGATGTGTTATGTGTTATCTAATATGTGTGCTTATGGTATGTAGTGTATAGGGATACCAGTTTGTGCAGGTGATGCAGTGTGTTTGTGTGTAGTGGAAGCAGTGTGTATTTGTGTATAAGGGATGTATTATGTGTTTCTGGTTGTGTGTGAGGGATGCATTGTGTGAATCTGTGTTTGTATGCATAAGGGATGCAAGGTGTGTGTCTGTATGTGTGTGCATTGAGTGTAAGAGATGCATTGTGTTTCTGTGTGTATGTAAGAAAAACAGTGTGTGTGTTTGCATGTGTGTGTAAGGGTTTGCATTGTATGTTTCTGTGTATGTGTGCAAATGATGCATTGTCTTTGTGTGTAAGGGTTGCATTGTGTGTGTGTGTAATGGATGCATTGTGTGTTTCTCTGTGTGTAAGGGAAGCATGTTCTGTTTCTGTGTATGTATAGGGATGCATTGTGTGTTTCTGTGTATGTATAGGGATGCATTGTGTTTCTGTGTATGTATAGGGATGCATTGTGTGTGTGTGTGTGTGTGTGTGTGTGTGCGCGTAGTGTTAAAGAGCTCCCTGTCTTGCCCCCTGTCCTATAGAGCTGTCCCTTCTGTCCCTTAGAGCTCTCCTCTGCCCCTTAGTGGTCTCTCCTCTCCCCCACCCTCCCCTAGCGGTCTCTTCTCACACTCACCCACCCTCCCTGTGCTCTTCTCATCCCCCCTCCACCCTCCCTGTGTTCTTCTCACTCCTCCCTCTGTGTGTTCTCACCCCCCGTGTTCTTCTTACCCCCCTCCTCCCTGTGTTCTTCTTACTCCCCCCCTTGTTCTTCTTACCCCTTCTTCTTATTACTCCCCCTTCTTCTTACCCTCCTCCTTCTTCTTACCCCCCCTTCTTCTTCTTACCCCCTTCTTCTTCTTACCCCCCTTCTTCTTCTTACCCCTTCTTCTTTTTACTCCCCCCTCTTCTTCTTACTCCCCCCCTTGTTCTTCTTACCCCTTCTTCTTATTACTCCCCCTTCTTCTTACCCTCCTTCTTCTTCTTACCCCTTCCTTCTTCTTCTTCTTACCCATTCCTTCTTCTTCTTACCCCTTCCTTCTTCTTCTTACCCCCCCTTCTTCTTCTTACCCCCCTTCTTCTTCTTACCCCCTTCTTCTTCTTACTCCCCCCTCTTCTTCTTACTCCCCCTTCTTCTTCTTACCTCCCTCTTCTTCTTACTCCCCTTCTTCTTCTTACCCCCCTCTTCTTCTTACCCCCTTCTTCTAATTACTCCCCACTCTTGTTCTTACTCCCCCCTTCTTCTTCTTACCCCCCTCTTTTTCTTATCTCCCCTTCTTCTTACTCCCCCCTCTTATTATCCCCCTCCCCTCTTCTTACTCCCCCTCCCCTCTTCTTACTCCCCCCTCCCCTCTTCTTACCCCCCCCTCTTCTTACCCCCCTTCTTCTTACTCTCCCCCTCCCCTTTTCTTACTCTCCCCCCCTCCCCTCTTTATACTCTCCCCCCTCCCCTCTTTTTACTCTCCCCTCCTCCCCTCTTTTTACTCTCCCCCCCCTCTTTTTACTCTTCCCCCCTCCCCTCTTCTTACTCTCCCCCCTTCCCTCTTTTTACTCTCCCCCCTCCCCTCTTTATACTCTCCCCCCTCCCCTCTTTATACTCTCCCCCTCCCCTCTTTTTATTCTCCCCCCTCCCCTCTTCTTACTCTCCCCCCTTCCCTCTTCTTACTCTCCCCCTCCCCTTTTCTTACTCTCCCCCCTCCCCTCT